>NW_009228326.1:17018-19459 GCF_000690835.1 Fulmarus glacialis | reverse complement strand
GCTGCTGGAGCTGCTCTGCCTTTCTCCATTTTCACAGGGTGGATGTAAAAAGAGTTTTTTCTAGAAACTGTGCAGCAGGTAGGAAGCTGTGGTGCAGAGCAGGGACTTGCTCTGTTGCTCCCCATCTGTGCCAGGAGCCGGTGGGCAATCCCGTGGTGGGACACAGGAGATTGTGGGAGAAGATGAAGGAAGGTGATATGGCTGCGGGCCCCAACTCTGGCGGTGGTTGCGCTCATGCCTGTCGTACTGTTAAGTCCTGAATGTTTAGTATATGAAGATGTAAACAATGAGGATTGGTTGTTTTAGGGATTCACTTACTTTTACTCACGGTACAAAACCACCTCTAGGCTCTTGGAAGGAATTGACATTGACAGGACCGAATTGTCTGATAATAAATTTATCAAGATGTTAATGATCATCAGCTTCTCTGTGTACTACTTGGCAAAATCACTACAGGTCTTCCTATTAGCTGGAACTGCTACCCATTTAGGGCTTGCTTTGAAATTTTATCTTTCCATCTTGTTTTCTGTTTCCTCCTTTTTTTTTCTTTTTTCAGAGACCTCATCTGTTTGCCAGCATTCTCTGATCAACATCTCTCATGTGTTTCCTATTAAGGCTATGATGTGTCTAGCCATTTTACTTCTCCTGCCCTTTTAAGTGGTGTCAGTCTTTTTGCTTTGCTACTAGTTGCCTTTTATCTCTGCAGTCTCCAATTCTCAGCGCACATCATTACCTAACTCTTGAACTATCTTTTTCTTACTCACTATGACAAATCTCAGAGGCCTGTGGCAAGCCCTTGCCAGGATGTAGCTAACGACGCCTGACCGGCCGTCAGGAGAAGTGGCTTTCCATGAAAAACCAGAAACTCCCTGCTTTTGTGACCTCAGTTGTGGATGTGGGCATCTGCCAGGCATCTCTGGCATTGGGCATCTGAGCACAAGATGCTCTGCCAAACTCGAGCAGATTTCTGTTGGGACCACAGCACAGAAACCTGCATTCCTCCTGCCGGTGCGAGGCCCTGGCAGGAGCTGCACCCAGGACGGCAGCGGTGCCCGTCTGTGGGCGCCTGATCCTGTCCGCGGTTCCCAGAACTTTGGGCTGTCGGGGTCCGCATTATCGCACTGCAGGGCGGCACGCACGGCTAGGTGAGGAGCCCGAGACGCACCTGAAGGCTGGTGCTGGAGCCTTCAGAGATTCAAAGACCTTGCTTAAAAAGGGAAAACCCCATCAAACTTTGTCCAGTATTGATCAGGGTGTTCCTTATGGCTCCGTGAGTGCTCTTTGAGTGTGAGAATTTGTTTGAGGTATCTATTTTGGCTAGTCTCTGTGCTTTCATGATTATTGTTTTTCTTTCAGGCTTTTATCTTTCTAGCTGTTTTCCTGCATGGTGCACTGTGTATGGTCACCTTAACGTCTGGCTTATCTATTTGTATTTCATGCTGCATTTAATTCAAAAGTGGATGTCACTAATGATCCACAGACAACACCACAGAGCACCACATAACCTCAATCTGTAACTAACTATGGATAGTGTTATCCTACACCGTTACTAAGAATAGCTTCTAAATATATAACCAAACCCCAGACTCCAGGGCCTCCCTCATCTCGAATGACTGGTAATCTTTCCGTCCCAGCTGTCACAGCCTTTCTAGTGGCATTAGGCTCTGACGCTCTGCCAAGGACCGTCCCTGAGCTTGCGGAGGGCTAATCCAGGGGTACTGGATGCTATCTGGTATCCGCACAGACAAAATTATTACAGGGCTCATTTGTGGGCAGCGAACATACGTTACGCAGCCGCTATCTCTGCAAGTCCATGGGACAGACTTGCCAGAGAAATCAGACACTGGCATCCCCTGACTCCCAAAGCAACGTGAGGCTGGCTAGCCGGGAACTCATCGGGGCCGGCTGGTAGCACGCAGTGGCAGAGCGGGCGCGAGGCCGCGCGCATAGCCGCTCCTGGGGCTGCGCTCGCGATGCACACGAGGTCACCTTTCAGTATGCTGGCAGAAGCAGGCAGAAGGCTCAAAATCACGACTCAGAATTAACATAGCAGTTTTTCCCATGCCCTTCACAGCAGGCGCTGTGGGACGAGCAGCATGCTCTCCCGAGTAGGACAGTGCAGCACCAGGGCACGGCCGCCCCGGTACGGCTCCGCTCCTCTCTGCACCGCTCTCGGCGGGCGCTGGCTTTGCCCCACGCACCTGCACAATGCCTGTCCCACGGGGATTCCTGCTTCCCCTCCCGCTGAGGAGCGCGCCCGCCGGTGCAGGGAGGCAGGGAAGGCATCGCGCCTGCGCTGACCAGGCGCCGGGGTTCCCTCGCTCCCGCTCGCTCTCACTCGCTGCGGCGCTGCTGGGGGGCTGGCGGCAAAGACAAGCGGCCAAATAAGAAAATGAAATGAAATGTGGTGCGGCCAATTCAATGAAATGCATACAGTGTGG
>NW_009228326.1:0-16985 GCF_000690835.1 Fulmarus glacialis | reverse complement strand
TCGGAAGAAATCAAATCTCTACTTCTCCCCGTGTGCAATTTTTCCTATGAAAAACATGAATAAATGAAAAATCCCCCTGTGAAAGTTTCTCTAAAGATGTACAAAATAAAAGTGTCAGATTACATCTGATCTATATGACTCGCCTGTAAAGTTTTAATCTGTTCTGGGTTGTTTTATAGCAAAGGTGCCAGATAGCACTTAGAATCAGCTGGAATTCAAAACATTTTTTTCAATTCAAAAAGAAGAAAATCCTCATTAGGGTAATTTCAGCATAACCCCATTATTTTTTCACACACTAAATCATGAATTAAAAAGACATTTTAAATCCAAATGCAACTATATCAAAAGTTTTAGAACTTTTTTCTAAAGGAAATCGTAAAAATCCAATCAGAACTGACACTTTCCATAATGAAATTAGTTTAAAAAAATCTTTTGCAAAAAACCCACTTCTGGCATTATTTATTTCTAACAGCTCTGTTACAAATGTGACGTCCAATTACAGAAAATGAGCAGAAAGTATTCTGTAAACAAGTCCCTTTTCGTGCTTGTACTTGCCTCCCGTTGACAAGAGCCAGCACTTTCTGCAGTGTCTGAGCAGCCCTGTGCAAACGACAACTGATGGAGCTCCTGCTGCAGTTCCCACCAGGGAGGCACACGCTGCTGATTCACACACTCAGAGCTGATTGCTGCTGCTGCTGTGGGGAAGCTGCATGAGAGCCTGGAGGGTAGCTGCCTGACAGCAGCTAAAAGCTTGTGTCACTCTGCGTTGGTAGCAGTTTATTTGCACACTTCGTTCTGAAAGCAAGTACTTTCCCCTCTGTCTGTAGCTGTACGGGAATTCTGCCCCTGTAAATCGGTCACCGGTGAGGCTGTCACCACTTGCCCCCACAGCAGCTCCGGGCCGTGCTGCACCCAGGGGAGCCATTGCAGCAGTGTTAGCACTCGTAACTCTCGGCAATACCCAGCTGCTCCTGGGAAGGGCTGCTTCCAGGGCTTCTGTCCCCTGCGCAGCAACACCTGCAAGAGGACGAGCCTGCAAAGCTCGGTCACTCACGGCCAGGGCCGCCCCATTGAGCAGAGAGCTTTGAACGTGAAGGCCTCACCAACATCAGCATGGGCACCCCTGCCTGCTGTGGGGAGCCAGGGCTGAGCCACCTCTGCCCAACGCGCAGGCAGCACGCCTGGCCAGACGCTCGGGCCGGTCTGTGCGCTCCGCACACTCGCGGAGAAGGCTCCTGGACAGGTCTGTAATTGTGCCTCCCTCACGGCCTGTGCTGGCGCTGGCATTCCCAGCTTCAGGAGCCCCCTGGAAACCTCCTTTGAAGCATGACAACAATGTGGCATTTCACTCGGCGCCCCGCGCTGCCTGCACCCTTCTTGTGGACTCGCCAAGCTTGTGCTTTAAGGATTCACAGACACTAAAGCAGTAATTGGAATAAAAGCACAGAGCTGCTTTTGCTCTAGCTGGAAGAAAATCTGCTCATTACTCCTTGAAAAACCCCAAAGCTTTCTATTTTTGTAAGAATAAGAGTAAGTGAAGCAGAAGGCAGCGGATAGTCTCTTTGCACGGCTCTGTCTTTAGTGGCAACTGCTCTTGGTTTCGCCATGCACCTGGGCGTGCAAAGCCTCTGGCATTTCTCACAAAATGCCACAGGAAGGGCTGCACAGTGACACCAACAACGCTGAGAAATCACAAGACAGTCCTCATTTTTCAAGTGCAAAGTGAGTGATAACTGTTTAAGAATTCAGCCCCGTACATTGAACCAGAAAGGTGTTCCAGCTCAGTTTTCCAGGGGGTATGAAAAGGATTTCCTGCAGTGTGGTTCTTTCAACTCACTTTTCATAAGCTAGTTTTCAACAACATCATCCAAAAGCCATTAGTTTCATTGTATGTATCATACAGGGTTATTTAGTAGGTCAGAAGGAAAATTTAAATGGACAGGTGCTTTAAATTACAAGATGGTGGAGGTGGTTAATAAAAAAATACTAGAAAACATTGGTAACCTTATTTCGGGCTTGAAGTGGGTTTTGTAACTGATGGGCAAATGGCTTGGAGAAACACCGAGATCTGTCAGAAGTGGTAGGTTCAAAATGCATTCAGGAAATCAAGCTGCTCCCCAGAGATCAGAGCACAGTGCATGCTTCCCAGACGTTATGCACCTTTAAAACTATTTATTTCCTCTTGGATATTTGCACTGTGGGGACAATTAATTACATGACGCAAATGTCCTATATGTGTGACACAGAAAGAAACCTCAAAACACTTGTATTTCTTGTCACGACCTGAAAGGTGTGAGAACCATGATGGGCTGCCTCCAGGTACACTGCAGCTGACCTGGGGAGAGACCGAACCTGCCTCTGCACTTCTGTGTCTTGGGCTGCACAGGCGCGAGGAAGGAAGAGGAGACTGTCCCGAGCTCAGGGTGCTTCAGACATAACCCATAACCCACCTCCACCCTGCTCGGAGTATCCAGCCTTGTACCAAGACTGCGTAATGCGTCCCACCATCTAACAAGAACCAAGCAAGGGGCTTCTTGCAGCTGAGCATCTGTGGTGTGCGCTGGCCACCAGCGTTATCCAGAACCTGGCAAATTACCTCAGCAACAGCTTAGCAGCCTCCTGCCGCCACCACAGCCCCACGAGCTGATGCAGTGCACAGAAACAGCACACAGTGCACAGATACAGCACCCAATGCACAGTCTTTCAGCACCCAGAGACCACTGGGGTCACAGCTCGTCCCGCCACCTCTTGGACCCTTGCCCAGAGTTAGCCAGCACCTACGCAAAGGCAGAGCAGGGCCATGACACAGGGACACAGAGGAGACAGTCAGACGTGTGCAGCCAGTCCTACCGTGCGTGCACAAGGGACTATAATCACTCAGAAATCCTACCAGTGTCAGTGAGACAGCTCAGGAAGAGAGGTAATAGCACAAAAGAGAAAAACACAGGAAGGATTTAATGGGGAGATGAAGAGGATTTAATTATTTTATACATTGGAGGCTACTTATTGAGATGTCTACTGAAAGATCGGTGCTTTTAATGCATTCGTGTATACAGCATGCAAGAAAGCCGAGTATGGTTTGTATAAGCATTCCCCAACATCACCACATCTTATCTGATTCCTTTGGCTCACAGATCAGGCTGGAAATCTAATGGGAGTCAACTGCTTTCCAAGATGCTTGATACTTCCTAATTATTCCAGGTTGGAAACATGTCAACAGCTAGAGCAGAGATGCTTTAGTATCTATTAATTCCTGGCCAAATTCAGACTGTTCCGCTATTCTTGAAGCTCCGGGCACAAGAGGAAGGATGAAGGCAATTAAGTTGTAGGAAAAAGCTACTCAGTACAGCAGGCAGTAACAGGGAACAGGCAAATCACTGAGAGCATGACTGGCAGCCAGGACAGCAAAAGCTTTGGGCTGCCCCTCTGCTGCTTTCCACCCTGCCTGGGACAGCTCAGGACCGCGGGGGTCCCTCCAGCGGGGGTGGGAGGCTTGCAAAAATAGGGCCTCCTGCCACGCACACGCCTGCAGGATGTTGTCAGGCTTCAGATGCAATTCCCTTCTGAGGCTTGAAAGAAAGTTTGTCTTTATTTGTCTGCAGTTTGTCTTGCCAGACTGCAGAGAGGTTAGTATCTTTAACTAGTTTGGTTGATGCTGTCCCAACCTGACTGAACTGTGCGCTTTAGCCACCCTAGACCTCCTTAGGATCTGACCTTGAGGCTGGGGAGAGAGGAAATGCACAAAGTCATAGGGAACAACAGGAAATAAAACGAGCAAACCCCCCAATTTTTTCTGCCTTGGACGCCCTGATGATGTAGCCTCAGATGATGACGTGCAGCCAATGTTTAGGTAAGAGGACGGGGTTACTGTCTGAGCCCCAGAAAGGGAGGCTGCGTGCTCTGTGCTTCATTAGACCACTCATCCTGTGAGACATGCTCTTGGCGGCATGACTCGCAGTCACTGGAAATTCCAGGTTTTTCATTTTCCTTTGCATCTTCCCCGTGTGCATAGTTTGCATGCCAGGGGATGAGCTTCTCTGCCCGTATGCTTTTCTGATTGTTTGGTTTGCAGACTCCTTGCAGACATGAAAAGATTGAACAACTTGTGCCAATGTGCCACGAAATCTAATGAACTAACTGCTGCAGGAGCAGGTGATGTTTTGGACTTTAGTCTGGAAAATATGCATATGTGTATGTTTTGCTATGGTATAGCATGCCTAGTGTCATCTCCTTTCTAGCAAGAAAGGATGGAAGAATCTATAGGATGCCTTTGTTTCATGCAGTGTAGTATGCATGCCATTATGCAGACAACACATACTTTAGAAATGGATATTACATGCTGTCAAAATAACAGACACATTCTGTATCCAAGAAAGAAACGTTTTAGTCTGTTATGGTGGGCCAAATCCCTCTGCTGCCTGGTCATTTGGGTTCTGATGGCATTGTTGAATCTGCTTGAAATCTGAACATACAGTCTAGTTATGGGATGCTAAACCCAGATTGTGAGATGCATTGCAATAAGATAAGAGAGAAATTACTATGCCATTGAGGATTGTATGGTTTTGTGTAGTAAACACGCTTTAGAAGCCAAACTTTGCTTATTTTATCCATAGTAGAAATCTATTGAAAAAAAAGTGATATTAAATAGTTGAGACAGGCAGAATTTGGCCTGGAATCTGGATTTCACATCTGAGGTTTTTAAAATCAAAGGAACAGATACTGTAAAATAAAAGCAGCCTTTTTCAATGAAGGAATAACACACAAAAAAATTTTCTATTGGGTTCCTTCTAATACTGATTTGGGCTTCCACTCTTACCGCAGGAAAAACTGACATGGTCAATACTGTCAGTAACAAACTGCAATCTAGCCTAGAACTATTTTTGCTCATAATGAAACTTGAAAGCTATATTTACTTCCTAACTACTTAACTCTGTGGATAATTTTCCCACCTTAAGATTTTAAAAATCCTGAAAATAACATCTGACTACTTTTGCTTCCTCATCTAAATGTAGAAGCATATGTCAGATCCTCAGAGATCATCTACTTTACATCAGTAATTCAGTGCCTCTGTGAATACTGAAAACATTTAGCTATGCCCAAGAAAAAAGTGGGCAGTACGCTCTAGTATTAGTGCTATTTTACAGTGTCAGGTGTAACCTGAAGGGCTAATTCCTTTCCATGAGGTCTCACACACCTGATTTCAGCACAGGGACAGATTCACACTCTGCCTCCAGGGATGCTGTGCAGGCAGCACAGGCTGCGACCCGCCGCCCGCTCCTCACCAGTGTTGGTCCTGCCTGTCCCGCGGCCTCGGGGAGCACCTTGCCCCGGGCAGGAGCCCCCGGGAAGTCGGGGACGCCGGCAGCAGCCCCGGTGGCTCCGCCGCTGCCTTGCCGACCTCGAAGCAGGAGCTGTGCCCTGGGAGCTCCCTCTATGCTGCCTGGCCTGGGGCCTCAACCCCTTTTTCCCCTCAGTTTTAGTCAATCACACTAGATGCCCCCGCTCTGATCAAAGAGCTCTAGCTGCTCTCATGATAGCGGTAAATGAGGCACCATGAATGTGGCCAATTATCACGGAATTGGCAATGTCATTTGGGCAAACTCCAGCACCTGCAGCTGGGGTTGGCCTGCGCCTGTCTCCAGCGCTGATGAACGAGCAAAAAACGGAGTGAAAACAAAAGCCAAGATGCCCACAGGGTTGCCCCACACTGTTGGTGCCATTACAGTGCAGAGGGGAAGAGCATGGCCCCCAAGGACAGACCCAGCGTTGGCATTTACAGCCAGGCCTCACCCGTCACCTCAACACCACGCACCGCAACACCGGCTGAGTGGCGGTTTTGTGAGGAAGCGCAGTGACTGCCCCGTGTCCGGGGCTGACACCCGCTGCTCCTGATGGCAGCGAGGAGCTGGGCCTTGAGAGGAGAGACCCGAGGGGGTGCGTCCCCCCGGCCACGGGCCCGTCTGCCCGGCCTCGGAGCGCGGGGCATGAGGACTTCAGGAGGTTTTCGTTAAACTTAGCATGCAGGAGTAAAACTCGAGAAGATTACACGTAGGCCCAGATACTGCCCTGAGCAGCAACCTGACATGTTTCAAACTGAGCCTAAACTAACACAGGATCATACGGTGTTTTGAATGTTTTTGGCATTTCTTTAGCGTGCTCGCAGTGTTTGTACTACTAAACCACAGCCTCCTTCTTTGGGGAAAATAAGAAAGGTCGGAGGAATATAATAAACACAAGCAGAAAAAAAGCAAGACGCATTTCACATCCTGCTGGTGTGTAACTGAAATGCTTAAGCTACCAGGAAAGTGCAGTTTTGAATATTTGGTCTGGTAGCTGCACGGCTGCCCTTACACGAGGCCGAACGCTCCCCCACCCCAGGCCCCGCTCCGCCGGCCTCGGCTCGCTGCAACTGCCCGGTTTTGGACGCGCAGCTGAAAACTGACTTTTTCTCCAGCCCTCCCACCCCGAGCGGGGCCACACCACAGCCCCCATGGCAGCAGGGCAGCTTCTGCGAGCCGAGAGACAAGGAACATGAGAAACCATCCTGTCTTATAAGAAAGTGGATTTTTAGAAACTCTTTCAGTTGGAGTTCAGACATGAACAATGAAGCCAAGTCTATGAAGATTCACATGTTAAAATCTGACACAGGAATTTTTAGTGTGCAGAAGAGAAAAGAAAAAACCCTCAGCCTCTACATTTTCATATGTTTTATCCTCAGAAAAGACAATTTGGACAATCTAGCTCAAGCTTTCGCTGTTGCCGATTTCTGCATTGATCTGGATAAGTAACGCCTTGCGTTAAGGCGAACCTGTGTCTCATCCGGACTTAAAACCTGCACAGAAGGCAGCGTTTGCCTTGTCTTTGGTTATGTGCCAAAAAGCTTAATTACTCTTATTACTAAAGATGAACACTTTATTCCACTTTTGTGTTATTCCAATGTAGTTGGTGTATTTGGTCTCCTAGCTCTGCGTGCCAGGTAGAAGTTGTTGAAACTTTGTTTTATTAGTTTGGGTTTTTTTTCTTTGTTGTTAAAACATTGTATCATTATATTAAAGTTACTGAAAGAAAACATTCAGATTTGAACGAAAACATTACTGTAAGTGAAATAAACAACTAGCATTGCTTAAAATGCTGCAGTCATTTACGTTTTGCATTTTCATGCATCCAGTCTCACTTTTACAGTTCTCCCTTTCCACGCTAGTGAAATAGCCTTAAATAAGAGAAAATAGATGCAAGAGTAGCTGCTATTTCTCTAATTTTTAAAAGCAAGCAAACAACAGAAAAATGGCTTTTCCCCCCCACAGTTTTCCTCGGGGAAAAAGGAAAGAAATGAGCCCTCCTTCCACTTCCTTTTTCTAAGTTTCTCTTCCCCTACTAAGAATTCAAGAAGACGATGACAAGTAAAAATACAGAAGGTTTTCTACTTATTTTAAAATGAGAGATTAATTCTTAATACAAATTTTATAGTAATAAAGCCCTACGACAAAATTTATATTTCTACACAAAATTACTTGAATGTAACATGATGCTCTTAAAAAAACCCAACAACTTTGTTTATTACGGCAAACGGTTAGATGGGGGTTTTTGGCTGAACAATCATCTGAAGTGGTTTTATTCTAAGCACAGAGCATCCTCTGCTACTGAGCATCCTCTCCTGTCTGGGTGCCTGTGAAGTGAGCAGTCTCTGAGCCCTGCCACCCTCTACACGCATCAGCGTGGTGCTTCGTGTCCTCGGCAGTGGATGACAATCCCACGCCTGTCAATGTCACGGGATGGAAAGAGGGTGAAAAGCCAATTTAGAAGTAGGGAGCCAGCACATGAAGCCCTCGCTGGGTGTTTCCCAGCCGGTGCATGGGGTCTGCCCTCTCCTCCCATGCCCTGGGGCAGCCATCCGCCCCTCAAAACCTCCTCTGCTGCACCCCATCTGCTCCAGCAGCAGGGCTGTCTCCTCCCCATCCCGGACACCCTCCAGCTCTCCGTGGGCACGGCCAAGCTGTGTGTGCGTGGGGAGGGCGCTCCACCGACACCGGGGCAGGGTGCAGGGCAGGGGTGGCAGCAGAGCCCCCCCATGCCCTGTGGAAGGGTCCTTCTGCACAGGGTGCAGGGGAAGGTGTCTCTGCAGAAGGGAGAGGGAAGGGGCAGCAGCCTAGCCGGCCCAGACAGGGAGAGCAAACACCTATCCTGCTGAGATAGCACTAGATGGGCACATTTATCGCACAAGAAAGTAGCTTTTGTACAAGATGCCTTGTCTCTCTTATTCCAGTAGTATTGCAGCTGTAAAAAACACACTTATGAAATTTTATACTAGATGGATTAAAAGGAATTCACTTCAGTAAAACTTCATGAGAGCAAATTTGCAGTTTTATGGTGTTTAGGTGTGAATTTTCCATTCTCTTGATGACTTTTTTCTTGTTCACAACCAGAGTTCAAGCTTGCACTGAGCTGGCACATGACAGCGAAGAAATAGATCACCAGCCTGTTGTGACTTAGTGCAGAAGCCAACCCCGGGGCAGCTCGAGACAGCACAGAACATCACAGGTCCTCCAGGGAAGAATAGCCCAAATCCTCAAATGAACGGTTTTCAATCTGCCTCATTCAAAAAGGCCCCCAAACAGGGAAATCCAGAGCCCTCAGATTTGGTTTTGTGTATCAAGCTAAAAATAAACCCCCAAATTGAAAAGACGATCAGGTGAAATCAGTGAATTTTGCCTGGTTTCCATCCAAAACCTCAAAGCCACTCAGGTCGTACCAAAACTCTCACAGGTTCACCAAGAGCTCACCTGGTTTCCAGTTTCATTGCCAAAGTTCTGCCTAGCTTTACAGGAATCCCAATTAAATCCAGAGCAAATCCCTTGTGAAGCCCTAGGTATAATACTTCTATATTCTGCCCATACCCAAATCACTGCCAAATCGAGGCATCTATAAGTATTGGAAACACTTCAATTATTTAAGAGTACATGCACAGTGGAGAGTCAATTAAAATCACTGACGTGCTTTTTTTGTGCGTTGTAAGTGTTTCCATTTGGAAGCAATTCAACTCGAATTCTAGCAAAGCCTTTCAGAGCATATTGAACTGATTTAAGGAGTTTGCATCCAAAAATTTTGAAATTTAAACAATGAAAAAAGAGGTTAAAAGGCACATTAATGGTTGTTTATAAATCATGCCCTCAAATGTTAAGAAAACACACTGCCTTCCTCATTGGCAAGAGGGAAAAAAAAAAAAGAACATACAGTAGATGCATAGATGTGGGCAGGGGATTAGGTGAGGTTTCCCCGGTGCCATGGCAAAGCAGCCCAGGCAGCACCGGGTGAACTGGAGCCATGCAGCCACTCTGTCAGAGCCACCGGACCCCACCATAGCCTGCCATTGTGTCCTCGCCTCTCTGCCGGGACAGCCAAAAGCCTTGCTGTGCCGTCAACCTGCTGGGACTCATTTTCAGGGGATACTTTTTTAAAAAAAAAAAATGCTTTTGCTATTCTTTTTTAACATCTCATTTTTAGATTAGTTGAGAGCAAGCTCCACCAAGACAGAGCCTGAATCCAAGGGGATAATATTAGCACACCTGAACAGCGCTTTTTTTTTCCCCTTGCGTGCACTTACGAAAAATGAAAGGGATCTGCTTTCATCTATTTGAAAACAACAATTTCCTATGAAAGATCTTTAGCCCTGAGGGTGCTGTGGTTGTCTCTGCCCCTCCCCATCAATATTCTTTTGCCTGCACAAATGGAAAAAATTGGGGCAGCCCCTAGGCTAGTAATACTTCCCCAAAGGTTTCTCTCAAAATAAAACAAAAAACTAAAGCATAACCCCGCCCCCCCAGTGACTGCTGCAGATTCTTTATGGAAAATCCAGAGACTTCCCAGAATTGCTCCAAATTCAAAATCCCCTGGGGAAACTGGCCTTGTTTTATAACTAGTACAGGAGCCAGTGACTCCAAAAGGGGTGGAGGCACACACACGCAAAAAGACATAGGAAGAGACATGGTATTGAGGGAATTCACGCACAGGCCGCGAAAGGGCGGCAGAAAAGTAGGGACACGAGGAACGATTACAGACCTGCTCTAGAGCACATAGCAAGTGATACCTGCGCCTTCGCTCACACCTCTTCCCCGCGGGCCTGCGCCCTCCACGCGAGCACCATCCCTGCAGCTCCGAGGGGCTGCGCCACGGCCAGAGGAGCTGGGCAGGCATGGGGTCAGCGTCCACTCCGAAAGACAGAGACCCACTGCTGCAGGAAAGAGGTGGATGTCGAGAGCTGCCCTTGCTCTTTGGAAACAGCAAATGCCCCCAGTCCAACAGCTGTCTCGGCGCTCTTGCACAATGGTTATGGTGCTGCTAGCACCATTGGGAATTAGGGTCCAAGAAGATCTTTTGGACTCCCAAAATGCTACATGCCAAAATTAGAGGCAGCTTGGAAAATGTGCCTGCGGTTAAATGACTCCTTCCCCTGGCAAGAATGGCGAAGCCTCCATCTCCCACCTGTACCCTTCATGCACACACAGTTTGCCTACACAGGTCTAGGCTGCTGCTAGGTGTTCTGCTGACATGTTTGTCTTTATTTGTGCGTCCTGCAGAGCTGCATAATTACCTTTCTAACAAAAAGCACCGACAGAAACTTGAGGCTAACTCAATGCTTGTCCTGCAGGTTCAGTTCTCTCTCTGTTTGTGCAACTACATTTCATTATACATGAGGACAGATGCATGGAGAATCGCCCCTGCATTGGAAAAAGGAGCCCTGTTCCCTGTGCACCCAGCTGCCCCCCTCTCCCCTTCTGCTAGGCAGTCCTGCCTTGCTCCGGCCCGCCGGCACTGCAGCAGGCAGGTCACTGCCTTGGCACTAATGGCTGGCGCGTGGATCTAGACCAGTCTGTCATGGCAAAGCAGCTCACTGCAAAGCTCACAGCAGGTACCACAGCAGTCCCCACTCAGCTGTCCCCACTCAGTCTGCTGGGGACTGCTGTGCGTACCTCGTGTCGCTGAGCGGTCCATGCTGCTGCCTCCCTCCCGTGGAGCCTCGCAGGCTGCAAATCCCGTGGTCCCGCTCCCCTCACTTTCCTGCCACTTTGAGACAAACAAGAGTTGCTGGCAAAGGATTTATCAGCCCATCAAGTGCTTTCCTGCCTGGAAGCGGGGTTTTGTGTGAAAAGCACAGCAGGCGCAGGCTTTACAGGGGGGTATACTTCTTCATGCCACACCCAGCTGCATTCAGAGACAGCTGTTCTCCCCAAACCCCTCACATCAGTAAGGACTGCAGTACCTCCACAGATGGGTGCTTCCAGTGTTCATGAAACAGCTGCCAAGATCTCCATATCCCTGCTGCACGCAGAATGCCATTACCAGAACAGCCAGGAGGCACCTCAGTTCTGTTTGGCTATGGCCCTCCTCTTCCTTTCCACCGTTTTTCTTTACTGTCTCTGTGCTTTTCTCACAGCCCAGCAGTGGAGGAGCGAGCCCTCCCTCCATTTACATCTCTTCCCCCTGCATGGGCCCAAGGTCACTCCCAGCACGTGTGCTCGGGACAAAGCCTCCTGCCACCACTCCTGGCTTTCCCTGAATGCTGCTGCCTGCCCTGAGGTGGCACTCACTGTGCTTTTAGCTTTTTGAATTATTTACGATATTATTGAGACTGGGCACAGCCAGAAAGCATTTAACCCCCTGCATTGCTGTCCCAGACTCTGCAGGCAGCGAGCACCACGGCAGCAGAGCTTGCCAGGACGCGTGTGCATTCACTCCCGGCTCGGAGACAGGCTGGTGGCTCCCAGTGCCATCAAGGTGCATGCTCGCCGGTGAGAACACTGCTCTCTGCCAAGCCACAGGGAAAACCAGATTTCAGCTAGGGGGTCTGCCTGGCAGGTCAGGGTCCTACGCAGAGGGAAGCTGTGTAAAGCTGAAATGGGTTCCTTGGTGCAGTTTAATGGCAAAGGGAAAGCACATAGGGAAGAAACAAAATAGAAATGGATTAAGAGCAAAGCCGTGTTAGACACTTAATGCCCCCGTGAAATTTTTCAGAGCCTATCTATATGGTCATCCCACTGGCAGGAGGGGGTCCGAGTCTAATCTCTCAGCTGCATAAACGTTGCTGAAGAAAACTGAATCAAACTGATACAAAACCAATGAGAGAAGCACCTGTGCTGTATCCACATGGACCTTCCTTGAGGATATCCTGAACAGACCGCAGCCGCATACTGAGCAACTGTAACTTTCCCACACTGTTTATTTGCTCCCATTTTCTCCAGTCCCTTACCTTTCCCTCTACTTATCAGCAAAAGAAGCAGGAACATTTCTCCCCAAAATAATAAAATAGCAATTTGCAAACAGTGCAAATGACGGTGTAGCGGGCTACAGGCACTCCCACCAGCAGAGCCTCAGGGCTCCAAAGGTCTTGACAGTGGGATGTTCTGCCTAGGGACGTCCCAAACTGGGCTGGGCTAACTGGAACCAGGATTTAACACACATAAGACGGAGTTCCCCATGGTTTCAGTACTTCAGGTGAGCCTTTACTTTTGCAGGCCAGGCTAACAATCCAGGGGCCAGACACTTACTAACAGCTCTGTTAACAGAGCAGTTGTGTCATACCCGGGATCAGCAAACCACTGAAAATTCTGCAAGGGAGCTCGCTTTGTGGTGGACTTCCAGGGAAAATCCTGCAGCCTCTGAATGTCAGATGCCTGGGTCAAGCCCTGAAGCCCTCTGTGATTTGGTGTGATGAACAGGGACAGCTACACAGCCTGCATCGTCCTCCGGTGCTGGGTGATGCTTCTGCGTGTGCACAACCCTGCTGAGACGCCGGGGCCATCTTGCTGTGCAAGAACAGCGAGCAAACATCGTGGCTGTGCCTAGCCTAGTACAGCGCAGACCTCAGCACTTGGCTCTTTAATCTGTTCCCCTCCTCCTTGCTGTTATTTATAACTGTTTAAAGCACCTATTGAGCCCCGTCTGTAAAAGGCCTGGGTGCTTTTTGATCATGCCATGAATCTTTTCCTCGCAGACTTCTCCTGGACCTACAGAGTTTTCCTGAAGAGCTGCACACACTTCTGTTCTTTTCAGAGGAGGAGTCCCAAGCGAGGATTACGGAGCTATAAAAGCGGAAGCAGACTGCTTGGCAGAGCATTCCTTGAGATTTGCCAGCCTAAGCACACAGATGTTTCTCAGATGGGTGAATTTGGAAATGAAGATCTACGTGGCATCTGTCAAAGGGCTAGTGTTTCTGATCTGTGACAAACACTGCACAGGATCCTGTCTGTCCTACCAGGCTAATGCTGCACACAGCAGATCTACCCATCACTGAAGCTAATCCCGAGTAATTTATTAATCTTCTTGTGCGCACTCGTTTGTACCTCATAATTCTCTTGTCCATAATGAAAAATTATCTCTTGTTGCAGTTGTCCTTCCAGAGCCAAGGAGAGCTGCAGCAAAGGCACCCAAATGCTTTTTGGATGATGGACCACCCCTTAACTACATTTGCCACAGTAGTCCTGAAATGTGCCTGCAAACCCCCTTGGAGGGAGGTGTTTCTGAATTGTAACTGCAGTAACTTTCTTGCCAATTATTTTCAAGGAGCTGATCAGTGCAGAAGTGAGCAGCTGCTCTGTCAGACACAGGCACGGGGCAGAATGCTGGCAGCATGCCCCAGTGCAGGCTGCTGCAGGAGAGGGAGCTCTCCAACCAGTCCCAAAATGTGTTCTTCCCAATGGCCTGTGCCTTGGTGAGAACAGGACTTTTACCTCAAACAACTCAAGTGGTGGCTACACTCGAGGCTCACATCCACCACTGCTCAGAGCTGACCTGGTGTTCGGGGTCCAGTGCAAAGGCAAAATGGATGCAACGGCAAAAAACCCTGTGCTGGACCCATTGTAACGCTTCCCCTTCATCCCAGCACTGCTGAGAGCTCCCACAAGCCCACCCGCCTGCTTGCTGGGATGTGCAGGAGCTTTCATCCGTGGCCAGAGCTGGCTTGCTCTGGGTGGAGAGCAACACCTCCTGCTGCAGATGGGCCTGCAGTGTGTCACCTCTCACAAGCACAATGGCAAAGCTGCTTCAGCAGTGCTTGCTCCTACAGACAGCAGAACTTCCCTGTTCTGAGCAGGGGCAAGCTATAGATGGCGGCAGAGAAGATGAAAAGGACGTACAAACACCAGAACACATTTGCTCATCGTGAATCCCGAATCATAATTCTTCACTTTGGAGTATGCAATAAAAATCCAACTGCAAAGTGCTTACAGTTGTTGTAATATTCTGTAAATCACGAAAGAAAAAGAATTAGGCTACAGGTTTCTGAGAAGTTATGAATAATGGATTGTCAGCCTCAGTTCAGACCCATGCTAAAAATCTTTTTAACTAATGCATTAACTCTTTCACTGCTACTGCAGATGAAAGCGTTAGGGTCACAAGATGTTACAATTTCAACATCCTGCTCCAATTCATCCAAATATATTGTAGGTGCCTGTTGGACCCAAGTCCCCCTTCTGCAGAGTGAGATTTCACATTCAAAGCTGCTGAGAGTGTTAATTAATCATTAGAGTATTGCAGAAAACATAGGGAACTCATGTGCCCACATAAAAAAGTCTGCCAAAAGTCATCAAATGAAGAAGCCATGAAAAAGGGAAAGGGGTTACTGGTAATCTCTCAACATGCAATTCTTGCACAGAGGCAAAAAAAAAAAAAAAAAAAACCACAACCTCTATAATTGTCATTCAATGCTTTTTCCTCAAACAATACTGCCACAGGACTCCTCGGGCTCCTGCAGTACACTCCAAGTTGTCTTTACATCTGCTGCTGAGATAAATGCCCACAAACTAGAGAATCCCAGTCCTGCCTGCTGCTCCTTGTCCCGTGCCCTGCCGGGGCGGGCTCCAGTGCAGCCCCATACGATGCTGCTGTACCAGCAGTGTGCACGTCTCTGTGTTTGCTGGGCTAAAGCCAGAGCAGATCCCCCGGCCCAAGTGCTCAGTTCTGCGCTTCTGGCTGCACTGGGACAGAGTGCACTTTATTTAATACCTTAGTATTGTTCCTCTGCTCAGCTGCTTGGATTCACTTCACAGGGGCTTCCGTGATTTCACCCCCACCCTTCAGAGTGCGACGTTCCTCACTACTATGCGGTGAAGACAGAGGTGTCTGGTGCAAAAAGGGATGTGGCTTGCTGCTCTGAATAGCTGCATGGAGAATGCAGTTGGTTTAGGCACAAGGTTAACACAGAAGCTCTGCAGAAGAGGCAAAGTGACATGAAACGCATCACGCTCATTCAGCTACCTTGCACTTTTCCTTGGGGTTGCTGCTCTCTTGCTGCCTCCTACTCCACCTTGCTACCACTGACCTCTGCGGTCAGGGCACCCCCAAAGCCCCCTTCTTCTTGCTGTGGAGAGAGTGGTACCTGGCTGTAAGTAAACAAGAGGCTCAGGAAACGGGTTACTTCCAGCAGAAGGACAGCAGATGAGTGCTTTCTAAGGTGACCTTGCCTGGCTGCTCATTTCTCACTGCTGGAAACCTCATCAGACTCCTAGAGTCACTGAATGCTAGTGTCCTGCACTGGAGAACTTGCCTGTTCCCTCCTGGAAGCCAACAGGCAGTGGAGCAGCCGTGCGAGCAAGGGGGAGCAGGCAGGCCCGCTGCCAGGCAAGCATACCAGACAGCACGTCTGACCTCAGGAATATTGATTAATATGAGGACATGACTGTCTGCAGAATGTCTAGCAAACTGCAGCACTGAATTTCATTCATAAACATTTAAAAAAGGCACAAATCCATCTGTGAGCCTACCAAGCCTCACGCTGTGTTCGTTCCCTCCCCTTCTCCAGCAGCAAGCCTGGGCAGCAGAGAGGTGCTGTCTGCTGGTAGCGACTTCCCTCCTACCACCGAGCACTCCAGCGAGGTCAGCTCTCCAGCACATGCATTCTGCTGTGCCAGTAAATACACTAAATATTAAAATAGCATAATGGCAACAGTAAATAACAATGTTTTGACCTCATACACTCTTTGATCTGGGGATAACAAACATTTACAAACAGAATTCAGTGAAGAACAGACCCTCCACTGCCAACTGCCTCTGCTCTAGACTACACTGCCTCGCAGCTGAAGCAAGCAAGCAACCGCCACAGTATTTATTTTTTATTCCGGTCTCTGACCTGCTAGAGTTCATTCTGCAAGTGTTACAATGGGCTACAGTTAAACTTTGCAGGACAGACGTGGCTGGCGAGGAGGGATGCTCACAGCCCAGGGCAATGGAAGACAGACAGCTTGGAAATGCTGCCCCAGCTAGTGGGTCACCCAGGACATTTGTTTGCCCTCTCCAGCTGCAGGGAGAGCTGCATGATGCAGCAATGATTCAAGCTGAACGTTTGTCCCTGGTGCTAATTATAAAATAATTTCTGATTTTGAAGAGTACTTGCACTGCTTTGTAAAGGCAGCTTTAGAAGCAACTGCTTAGGCTGTCATTAAGGGCTTGACCACTATGGCTTGGTAACTTCATACCTCTCACCTGTATCCTCCAGCTGACAGCATCATCTGTCCTGGCACAACTCACAGCAGTTTTGAAAGGCAGCAAAATTATACAGTCTCTCTCTCATTGCTAGAAATAGGGATCCCAGCACATGGATAAACTCATTAACTGGGCAGGGTGACAAAACCTGACTTGTGCTGCTCTTGCTTTCAGATGGTTTGCATCATAGCAGCATCAGCAACACGACTCTCTGTTCCCCATGCCAGACAAGCTTCTTGGAGTAATAACGCAGTTCACACCAAAGTACTGAAAGGGGAAAACATCTTCAAACTTCTGCCTAGCAGAGATTACGGAGAGCACATTGTAGAAGAACTCGTGGATGCCAGATCACCAGGGGATCTGCTCTCGTCGTGGCCGGGGTGCGCTGCATTCATTATAGCAGGCTATCGCGACAGCTACAGCGCCGGCTCCCGCCCTGCAGTGGAAGCGCGGCTGCAGGGGTTCCTCTCGCCGGCGGCAGCAGTGTTTCACAAGGCGCCTGACCCGGTGGG
>NW_009228325.1:0-15383 GCF_000690835.1 Fulmarus glacialis | reverse complement strand
GGCAGAGGGGCGCCGCCATGATGGGACGAGCGGGGCGCCCCGCACCCAAAGCGCGGGAGCTCGCAGGCCCAGGGCGCCCGCGGGCCGGGCTGGAAAGTAACAAAAATCGCAGGTAATTGTCCAACGCATCAGCCTTACCGCTGGCAGGAAGATAATTAATGAACTGCCCAGCTCTGCCTATTCAACAATAAATGAAAAAAACAACCCACAGCAAACAAAAAGGAGAGACGAGCACCGCATGTGTCATTCTTTAGGACCATCCTTATAATTACATACAAAAAGTTAAATTTTATTATTATTCATGTGAATAAAGCACGATTCTAACGATCATTTAAACAAGTCACTTCGATAATGGCAACAGAACTAATACACTACGAAGGAGAATTTACATTAATTAAGTGTGAGAAAGGCGACTCCTAAAGAGGAAAATCAGTTGAGACTACGCAGATAGAACTTAACACACTTCTCGTTAAAGTGGTGACATTACTTAACCGTGACTAGAGGCTACACGCAATACATGATAGGAAAGACATTACGCACAGCTAATTTATTATCCATCATCTCAGCTGGGAAATAATGTCATTTTAGAAACATGTTAACTGCTGCAAGTAACACATCTGCAACTCTGTGTTCTTCAGCAAGGACTTGCGTTATTTCAGGAATTCACATTTTAAGGAAGACACGCTGTTTCTATGAGAACTTGACAAACATAAAACAAACAATCCGCATAGCTCTAGCTCACAGAGCTTGTCTTGGTCAGTGCAGGAGTGCCCGGTGTGGCTGTGAGAAATGCCAGTGAAACCCTCCAGTGTTTCAGGAGCGGACTTTCCAGAAGAAATCTGGCAGTACTGCTGTCATCACACAAAGCAATCAAAAGGCAGATAGCTGGGGTATAATACCATAGTGAATTCTTGACATGGAACAAAATGGTCCTTGTTTACCCAACGGGAACAGCGGCAAAGGAGAATTACTAGTATAACTGGAGGAAGAAAAGGTCTTACAAGTGGACAGTAAAGAGGTTGGTTTGTTTAATCTAATAAAAATAAAGGCCAAGAAGACTGCATAGAAAAGTAATAAGATCAATGCTGTGAAAACAAACCCCTAGTAAAACAGGATTATCATGCTGCCACAGAGCAGGTGGGGCTAAACCAGCCACTAATAAACTTAGACATGTGTTAGAAATTACAAGCTCCAAAATCCTCCCAGCTGTTTGGTTCACAAAAAGTTTTCCAGCAATAGCAAAGGCAAAAGCCTGCTAGCTTTTAAAATGAAGCTCAATCAGTTGATGAAGGGGTTTACATAAGAACAGAGCTAGGCAACCAGAAGGTCACTTATACTTCTGCCTTCCAACAAGACTCAAAATACGATGCAAACCAGACTTTGTTTTCTGCCAAATACACTGAGATTTTAAAAAGCGTAACTACAAAAAAAAGAAAAAAGAAAAACGGAGCTCCACCCCATAGTCCACAGCTTTTTGTAAAAGTGATAGGAGTACAAAGAAAGAAAAAACCACAGACATCACATACACAGTGATGAAAAAAACCTGACATTTCCCTCCCACTCAAATCCTCAGGGAATATGCCCCAGGCAACCAGTCACATATGGGAATGTAACCTGAAGTAAGCATAAGACAAAACAAGCACACCCTATTTAAACAGAAGACAGAGAGACTGTCTTGGGAACACGTTTTTGCTTTCTGCAGGAATAGTTCATTAAAGCTAATGGAATACCTCACAAGTTGAAATGTAAGCATGAGCTTAAATTTTGCAGGAACTCCACTAGTAACTTCCTATTAGAAATTATTTTTATCATAAAGACCACTTTATTCATTCTTCTAATACTACGCTACAATCTTTCAGAACAGTGGCAATTATTAAAAATCAGCTCATTTTAATTGTTAATTTACTTTTGTTACCAAAAAAGTCCGTTTAAATGTTTTTGTAGCTACACGTGCTTTTTTGCCAAAACTAATTACTAATACTTAAGATTTTTTTTTTTAAATTTTTGAAAGTTAACTTTTAATCTTTGACCTACCACAAAACAGAATTTCCTTGAACAAGAAAACTTCTTAAAAGTAGTAGAAATAAAAGATAGCCTCAGTTTATGGCTAACATTCCTCCCTTTAGTGACCTCTCTTCCATCTCTGTCACAGATACCTCCGAGATTCTTTACATAATCAGAAATGATAGAAATACTTTGCACATAGGTCAGAATCATAACCCTGAGTTTCTAAAAGGCAGTATTTTGTTGCACTCTTAGAAATAATACAAAAAAATTTATTTATTTCCTCATAACAGAAATATATAATAAATGCAAGAAATTAAAATGTTAAAATGGTTTCTTATAGAAATACAGAGGTCCTGCTTCCTTTATCACCAAAATTTTTCAGTGTTTTTTACCTCTGAGCAACTGCAAATATTTAATTCAACACTCCATTTATACAGTGTACGTATATGTGTGTATACTTGCATTTCAATATTGTCAATACACAACCAGGATGCAATATTTCCATGTTAAATTTTAGTAGAAAAATCACTTTTCATTCCTAGCTTTCTAGTCAGAAATAGCCGATCATCACTGCTTTGGGGCATGGACTCATTTCCATAGTTTACTTCAACTAAAAGTATACAAAATAAGTAATTTGTTGGGAGAGGAGGGAGTTCCTTCTTCCAGCTCTACGATGCACACAAATGATGGAGGATGCAGGCAGCGTAGAGTAACAAACTAGGAATTTCAGTTACGCACCAATTTCATTCCACTGCAAGCGAGCAGAATACAGTGATGGGTCCCTGTTTTCACATTATTTTGATAGGTAGGGAGAAAGGAATCGTTTTCCCACAAGACACTGAAGTTCTTTCTCTAATATAGGCTTTACGTTATTTGCAGTCAAGGAAAGACAATAAAGCCCATGTTTACCACAATTATATGATACTAGGTCCTCGTCCTCTGGTATATCAGTTTCTCAGTATATCAAAGCTTACTGGATTCTTCCCATTGTTTTCTCTGTGCTTCAAGTCCCAGGCTTGACCTGCCATGAACTCAAAGGAACCAAATCAGCATCAACAGTTGCAGAAACAACCACTTTCAGGAAGAGTTCCTTTGAGTTACACTAGCTTGGAAGAATAAATGGCCATATTAATCATACGGTTCCAAATCCTTGGAAATTAGTGGCTCAGTATCTTCAGTTGCACTTTGTGCGGATTGCGGGGCTGCAACTGCCAGGCTGTGTATAGTCTCTTGCTGATGCTGTTTTGCCTTGTTATATAGTAGAACTCCAATTGTCACTAGAACAGTCCCAATGGCCGAGAGGCTTGTGATTTTGTTACCAAACACAATAATACTTAGCCAGATTGACAGCGCATGCTTCACAGTACTTGCAACACTGGAAAGGAATATAAAAATTAAGGCCAAAGAAAGCATTCTCATATCCCACACACAACCATGCTTTAATGTAGCGGGACCTCTCTTTGTTTTGCTTGCTTTTTAAACACCAACTCAGATTCCACTTTTCCTCCTGAAGCTAATACCATAACCAAATTGCTTGTATATCGGCACTCGTATCTTTACGCTCATCTTAATTTTAGAGCTAGTATGAATAATTCACCTCAGGTTTTTGTTTTCGTTGCATTTAAGTATGCAGTACGGCATTAGCAATTCATTTCTAGCTAACACAGATATCCAGAAAATGCTAACAGAACACTAGCAACGTAACTATCATTTGTGAGTCTGCTCCTACTATTCAGGTAATATAGCATTATAACATGAAAAGAATCAGTGTCTAAATCATACCAATAACATTATAACAAGTAGTTAAGAAATTTTGTATACATGTATATATGAATATATGCTTTTACATCCTGTTATGTAGAGAAGATTAACAACTTCAGAATAAGCACGTGTGTACAGTGAATTGTCACAAGACCGTAGCAGGGGCGTCTGAAAGTATAAGACAGTAGAAGCCTTCAGAGTTTAGGACCAGGATTACCCCACAGGCCCTAGGGCTATTCATACAAATGACAATTACTGAATCAGAATTGTATAACAGCCTAACAAAGCTGCCAATAACCAACAGTGTAGGTGGAAGCTATAATTCAACAAATACAGCGTGACACGCTGGTGTCATGATTCAGAAAAGAGGGAGAAAATAAAGGAGCTGATTGCTCACATTCTGTACCGCACCGAGACGTATATAGGTATTGCCTTATCACTGAAGCAAATGGCAGCTTAAACATTGGATCTAGGGTTTCGGTGAATCTCTTCAGTCTCATTAACCAGGTTTAAGGAATGGCTGTTAAACCTGAATGCAATACCCCTCCTAGTAAATGTCAGCTCCTGTTCCATAAGCTCAACAGCATGGGTCAAATGCTGATTTCCTCACACAGTGAGGGAGCAAACCACAAAGTTTTGGTGATCCGGATGTGAAAAGTTTTCTTCTTAATTTGATGCATTTACGTTATTTATTTCTTTGCACAATACCTTTACTGCCTAGTTCTCAAGCAGAAATACTGAGCAAGAAAAAAAAGAAAATAAAAGTGTTCTTGATGTGAAAATACAGTTTTACCTGAAAGTCACAGGAGAAATTTTTCCCATCAAGGCATAGGCCGTAACACTTTGTAGGTGGAACAAGACTCCATCTATTAAGAGAAGTACAACAACATCTTGGTTGTAGCTGAAGCTCCTCCCACTTTTCCCAATCACAGGCACATCCTAAACAACAAGAAAAAGAGGACTTTAAGAGTTTAGTTTATAAGCAAATCTGAAAGTGATTTTCCACCCAACTCATCATTATTATAAGCAGATATAGTTTTACATTTAAACTTCAGCAAAACAAAACCTAAAACATACAGGACATTTAGATCCTGCAAATTTTCCCCCAAAAATAATATATTAGAAAAACAGCTCTCATCTGACTGACCCTTCCAGTATGTTCAGCCTGCCTGTGAGATACTTTCTTTTCTGAACACTGATGCATGGCAAGGAAATGCCAGAATATGAAGAATACATATTTAACCTGATACATTATACTTACTTAAGCTCAATTTTGCTTTCAGAGAGTTAATATTCCTGTATACCATGTGAATATCGGCAAAAAGTCAACAAATATTTAAGATTTGGTTTTCAAGTCTCCATCTAAAACTTTAAATACACTTAGACAAAAATATGATTTGATCTCAAAAATCCTGAAATAAACACAGACTTTCTGGGTCACTTGTCAACTCATGTCTATATTAAATTATTTCTTTGAAAGTTTTCTCTTTTTTACCTCCCCCCAATCTCTTGCAAACATAAGATGAAATGCATTTCAGGGTGATTTAAAAAAAAAAAAAAAGGGAAGAATGAAAAGTAAAAATTAAGATTAACCCTAGTTGCACATTCTGCTTACAAGTCAAAAAGAAAACATAAATCAGTGTTAGTGAATTCAAATTACCATGAAAAATATCCAAGCTGGAATAAGCATAACCACTGCAGCAGCACTTGTGTAGAACTGAAGCTCTGGGGCTCTATAAAGGAGAAAAAAACAATGATTAAAATTATTAAAAGCTTCCTCTTTCTTAGAGCTGAAGAAAGCTGCATCATTATTGTATTTACAGATATCAAAAAGTAATAAAAGCCATCTACTAAGCTTTGGGGACAACAAATTCAGCAATCTCTTGCAAAGATAGTGTTTTGCTTTTTGTGTTGGCTGAGATAGACTGAAGATAAAAGGCACAAGTTTTCAAGCATTTCATCTTGTGGTAAAATACATACATATAGCTATACATATATATAGGTATATTTTACCACAAGATTTTACTCCCGGCTCGTGTTTCATAGTTAAAACATCGAGCGAGTTCTAAAGTTCGTTTCTGCATGCCTAATAACGTTAAGGGATGCTTTATGATTGCAGAATAAAGACTTATTTCTGGATACGCTGAGAGTTTTAGCCGATTATGAGACTCTGACCTACCGCAGTGGTAGGAGTTTTCTTTTCCTGATAAAATGATTTAGGTTAAAGCTGCCTGTGAACAGTCTGAGAAAAAAAAATATCTTGGTGCAATATAATAATAAATACATAATTTCCTTATGTAGCCTAAAGTCCATCTATAATCAAACCTGAAATATTTTTAATACTTACGAAAATCTGTATTTATCTCCACTGAGCAGTTTTTTGGAAAAGACATTTTGCAAACTGAAAAAAAAAACCAACACCATTTATCTGTGTTTTAGTTACGACAAATAAAGCAATCCATGAGAAAGACAGTTGTTTCCCTTAAATGGGTAGATATGTTTTCTACGCATTTCACATTCTACGCATTATGCAACTACAGAAAGGAATTTGGTCTAACTCCTTTAGACTAACGGAGTTGTACTATTTTTTAATGTCATGAATGCTAGCAGACATGATAGAGAAACTGTAACTTCTGTTAAAAATAAATTTTAAATACCAACATTTAAATGTAGTGTACAAAAACAACTACAGGCAACAATTTTCTTCAATCTACCAAAAAACAAAATTCTGTGATTCCACATTTGCAACTATTACTATGCCTTACCAGTCCATAATATTAGTAGATAAAGCTGCTGAGAAACCTAGAATGTTGAAACTGATTTCAGTAGCTGTACATAGAGCTAGCCCACCCATAACAGGAATGAGAGAGAGATTAACCAGCAATCCTGCAAATGAAAAGAAAAATTTAAGTCTTGAGTTTAATTGCTGTACTTCCAATTACATGTATCAGATAATACAGTTTTTGAAAGTTTAAATTCCACCTTAACTCCTTTAGTTGAAAGAAAGAGCAACTTATTTGACTGGATTTTAAAGTACAGAGGTTCTAAAGTAAGATCTCAGAGAATAGCAGGGTAATCTTGAAAACAATATGGACATACACTCACTGATAAAAGTTCTCTCCCCCTTGGAGAAAGAAAATGGACTGATGACTGTCTTCGTTCCATCTCTTTCACCAAATGACAGAAGAAAGTTATACTCTCTCTGTTTACTCTGTGATCGAATTACTCTTCTTCCTCTGGCTTATTTCAGCCTTTTGCCATTTTGCATCACAAAGCAATCTATACGTGGCTTTTGTATTACTCCTATGACTTATAGCTGGTAACAAGCAAAATCTCTTGAAGCAAATAGCATGCAGTTGCAAGTGGAATTGCAAAGAAATTATATTGTGGACTGGAAGAAATTATATTATGCTATGCCAGTTATTTGGGGTTTTGTTGTTGTTGTTTTTTGTTTAAAATCACAGAGTAAACACAGTGAAGAAATTAAAGAATTTAAAATTCTGAGCAGCAAGCTGTCCTTATAGGAAGGAACACACTGAACTTAAGTTTTTTTAAGGCTGCAATAATATTTTCTTGACAGAAAAATAACTTCAGAGCAACAATGCCCTTACACAGCTGCATTAAAATAAATCCTTTTTTACTCTACTTATTGTGTTCAAACAGAATAATTCTTCCAGCTGCATTTACTATATTTCAGTGAAATCTCCTCATCCATGGCCAGCTAAGTGACAGTATTATGCAAAAAAAAAAAAACAAACAACCCCAAACCAACCAAACAAAAAGCAACCAAAAAAAACCCCACCAGAAAAAAAAAAAAAAAAAAAAAATCACATTTCAACAGTGAAGTACTTACCAGTGTATTCTCCTAATATCATCCGAGACATGATAACAGTAAAAATAGGTGCAGAGCTTTTAACAGTTTCTGCAAATGAAACTGCCACATTTTTCAAGCTGACAAGACCCAAGACTACTGTTGCAAATCTGTAATAGAAGAACACATGAAATTAAGCAGAAAATAAAATAATGCTTTAAGAGCTACTCTTAGACATCTAGCATAAAAGAGAATTGCATTATAAGTTCTCTAGGTTTATAAATTTGAGCTGCAGTAACTAAGAATATGGACAGGTGCAGCTGGTAATCCTCTTATCAAATCATGGTAGCTTGACTGAACTGCAGTAACTGATCAGCTGCACACCTTTACTCCACAGCACCTGCGAGGTGGAATGTGTCAGATCTATTTCTTTCCACTTTGGCTTAAACATTATTATTTATTTAGCACAAATGAAGGCTCCCTTGAGCAACTGTGCAATTTCTATGGATGTTCAGTGAACTTCCAGAAAACATCGAAGTTTACTTTTTAATGCTGCACTGTAATCAAGCTTCACATGACAGTGTTTTAAGCTAAAGTTTTCAATAGGTTCAGTTGAAAAATTTAGTACAATTTTGCTGATAAACAGCAATTCACCAAGGAAATTTTATCATTTGCAGTTATCCATCTTTAGTGTAAATTAGGTACACTACTTATTTACCACACTTTAAACCATGAAATTAAACAACAGGGCAGCAAAGTTATTACAATAAAGCTACTCTGAATTAATCTGAATCCTGTTATCCTTTATCACTTTTGCAGTGTAGAGGAAACCAAATCATATATTCTTACTTCCTCCTAGACCACAAACTGATACTATCCCAGCACACAGCAAATACTTACTTTTTAATAAAAAGGTAAATGCTAATAGCCTGTATCACTTTTAAGGCAAATTGCTGGAAAAGGTGAGGGAACAAAGCAACATCATAATAAATACTAGTACACTAAACAAACATCAGCCTCAAAAGAGAACAGGAAGAAAGTAAATGGAAAGAGAAGCATGTTCTGAAAGAAGCTAAATGTGATGCGAAGCCAAGCTAGCCAAAAAACTGACATCTGGAAAAAGGAACATAGTATTTAGCAATAGGAACTAAAAATAAAATTATCCTGTGATTTTTTGGGGGAGGAATACTCCAAACACTTTCCAATCAAGAATGAAAAGGAAGAGAACCATGAAAATATAGCTTCCGTTCAGAAGAACGCAACAAAGCAACCAGATAGATCTCTAGGAAATATTTAACCATTTACCTCATTAATCCAACAAACAGCATTATCATGATGAAATTGGGTGGATAAGAGATGCGTGTCTTGTGTTGATACAAGCAGCATGGAACAAACATTTTTATACAGCCAATGAAGGTGGTTGAAAGCATTTGAACAGCACCTAAAGAAAGATGAGAAGAAAAAAACAATAAAATCAGAAGATGATGGGAACATGACAAATCAAGCATCACGAGAAAATTTCTTAGACAAACTTATGTGTAGTACTTTCAACTGTTAAGAAACATGGCAATTACTTTCTAGATTTTATGAATTCTCACAAAAGCCCTTTACTTCTACATCTACCAGCAAGGCAGCAGAATAAAACAAAGGTGGCATACACCTATAAAATCCGGTTCACAGATAAAATGCCCTTTGTTTCCTCGGGGCGGGGGGGGAGAAGGAATAAGCAGCCCATTAGATAATAGAGGTCACACAAAGGCAACTCTTGCACTTCTACAGGCAAACAAGTTAACCTTAACAGCTCTGGATACTATCAACAACTGACTCAATTTTATTTTTCTAAAAAACCCACACTACCCTCCAACACAGAAAACAAAAAATTACATTTTTCTTTCCAGCTCTTAGTTCTCAAACACCATCTTACAGCTTCTCTATGAGCAAAGTTTCATACCATCTTTCAGCAAGTGGAAGAAAGGAAGTGTCAGAAGCCCCTTTATAGGCCGAGATCACAACTCGTGAGTTCCCAGCCCCAGGATCCACCCCCACATCTCCTAACTAGGTCTTTTTCACTCAGTTGAACCATTTTGTCCCTCAACTTTATATAGGATGATTTGGCATTGTAAATATCTTACTGGAATTAAAGTGTAAAAGAAAGGTAGGGTTACCTAGCATGCTGGGCTCTCCTTCCAGTAATGAAAGAATGTATTTGTTAAGAAAAAGAGTGCAAAAGCTGAAGAAAAACCACAAAGTGAGGTAGATGAGAGCATGAGAATTCCAGATGCCCAAGTCCGACTCAATGACCGTAGTCTCCGTGATAGTTATTTTCAGAACGTTCTCCTCTGGTACACTATCACTCCTAGCAATTACAAATTTTTCACTCCTGTTAGCAAAGAGCGAACCCAAATGAAATAGTGATTTTCCCTTTGGCTTTTCTTCAAGTGGGGGAGGATTAGGTTCCTCCGGTGTCTGAGCACTTGTCACAGTCGACATGCTGACATTAAGAAATTAATATTTGTCCTTAATACAAACCAACATTGACTTAGCACAAGAACAGCGCTTCGATGGAACAAAAATATCATGTGATTAGTCTTTCATCTCCCATGGCCTGAAAAAGTATACTTGGTCCTCCAAATAACATCTTGCATAAAAATAAACTTCACATGCTTCTTCATGTGGTCTATTCCATTTTTTCTGCCTAAGAATGAAAAAAAAGAGAAAGAAGGAAAAAAGCATGTAGCTCTGAACGTAATGATATTTTAAATCCCTAACGCAGCAAAGATACCACATTTCACCTGAAAGATAAAGACTTCTGTAGCTTGACTTTCAGAATGGATTTTGCACTCCTAATATCATGATACCAAGATTAAGCACTAAGAACTTATCTAAGGGAGATTTTTTTTTTTATTCTAAAATAGCAAGCACACATACAAAAGACTTAATGTGTTTGTAAGTTCTTTCTCTTCCAAAGCATGTCAACACAGTCTTTTCCATTATAATTAACTCCTCTTCAAGATTCTACAGTTTCTTTGATCTCAGTCTAAGGTCTTCTTATAACCACTCAACAGAAAAATCTTCACAATCCAGAAAATCTGGCAGGAGCCTGAACCCTTAGTACTGTTGTCATCTCAAGTCAAAGAAAGCAATCAATAATCAAGGACTGTAACTTGCAGCAATCATAAACACAGTTATCCTGGTAACTATGAGATCTAGGCGAACAAAGTAGGAAAATATGTCCAAGAGCTTTCCAAACAGACTTGTTCTCTATTTAATTACTTGTAAATAATGCAACATTACTTCTTTTGCCACTGCAGTGCTCTTATAGCTTGCAGTTCAATATTAGTACTTGGAAGAATTCTTAAAGTCTTTTTAAAAAATCGGACAGAAAAAGACATTAAATCATTTGCAACTAGAGCTTTCTCTTTTTACAAATTACATTAAATGTGGCAAGTTACAGTAGAAAAGTACAGAGTACACAATAACACAGTGACCTTTATTCTTCTCACGTCATGAGAAGATGTTAGCTAGCATCACAATGCTAACAGATTCAAAGTCTGTGTTAAGAAAGAGCAGCTTATCTGCAACATTAAAACACACTATTGGATTTACTGTTTTCTATTTTGCAGTCTGTGTTTTATGAGCAAAAAAAATAGGATTAATCAGATGAGAATGAAATGACGGACAAGACCTCTTCTGCTCCTCAATGGACAAACAATAGGGGAAATTAAATTTGAAATACTTTTCTCCAGAAGCACATTTGCTGGATAGACAAGATGGCGGACCTTACACAGTTAAAAAATAATTCAGGGTGGGGAAGTTAATCACTGGACATCTTGGAAAAGCTATCTGAAACGAGATCATAATACTACAGCGCATCAAACAATGGCAGCACAGAAACAATCAATGGCAAGCAAAAATACAAGAGTTGTAACAAGAGCTACGGTACCTGCCCTGATCTTGTTAGTATGTGAACAGGTGAATAGGATACACTATTTTCTTCATGCTTTTTTAATGTCCAAGGTGGCATCTCAAAATAAATCATGAAGAGATACTAAAGAGTTAAATATATCCTGTCAGTTTCCATATCCTAAACAGCACCTACTTTACACTGAAATTTTCCGTTCCTCATGTTCTCTATTTCTGTTATTACAGCCATGAACAGAAGGTTTCCATCCCTATCCCCTTATCTCTTTCCATTTTACGAGGAAATCACACTAGCAGCACACTGGGGTACAAGACCCTCTGACACACTTGTGTTAAACCATGTATTTGTGTTAATCCAGTTTAAGACAAAATTAGCCAATCTGAAGGAAGATACGCATTCCTTAAGAGAATTTGTTAGGAAAAACAGATTCCTGACGACTCCTCCTTTTTCAAGTCTTAAAAAAAAAAAATACCCCTCTACATTCAAAATGGTTAGTTATCACGACTTTGTTAATACTTTTTCTGTTTATACTACTCAATTAAAAACAAAAGCAATTAAGCACAACAAAACTCCCACCCTCAGCAGCACTGTGATATCATATTTGATATCACCGATTCCACACATGTCAGGAAGCAGAACAGCAAATAAGAACAAAACCACTCCCCTAAATTACTGACCTGCTGTCTTAAATCAACTGGAAAGACTTAAATGGGCTGAAAGAGTTCTTCATCTGGAACTAATTCAGTCTTCCTCCCTTAAGACCAACCAGCAGCTGATGTTTACCAATAGATGAAAACGTGGCAGTGGTTGGTAGACTGTTTCTCTTGGATTACACACAAACCTTCAATCTTGCAGCTCACAAGAACAAAAACAGCATGCAGTGCATTTTACACTCTTCCTTGTATCATCTCCAACTTTCAACTACGTTAGCAATAGAAATACTGTATTAAAGGTGGAAAAAATATGGAGTATAAGCTTTGAGAGTCTCAACAACTCCCCAGTTTCTTAGGTTTTAAGACATCGTATTCATAAGACTACCTGCATTCAAACTCCTTTTCCCTTTCTATTCGGAGCAGTTCAATATTTAATCAGAAATACAATCATTTCAAACTTAAAACAGGAGCAGAGCAAAACCTTTTCTCAGAAGACTTTTAAGAGTGAAGAAAACAAATGAAGACATTATCTGCTTGTGCTTTGAAGCATCTAGATTTAATTAAAAAATATTACTCTCCCCTCAGTTTTTAACAGAGTAGTCATACTCGGTTCGATTACCAAATTGCTTACACTATTTCTATTGTGTGCAAGTGGCCTCCACAGGAATAAACATCGTTTTGCCGCCAGGCAGCCTGCGTGAATATATAGAAATGGCAGGTATCTGCACAGTGGAAATGGTGTCACAGCTTAACAAACATTTTGAATTAGCACCAGCTCACAGCTTCTTGTGGACATCTGATAGATCAAACCAGGGAAACTGCTCCCCTCTGAAATGTAAGGCTGCAAGGAAAAGGTCACTCTTAATCCACACCAGGACCAGTATACATCATCTACTCTTAATCCATATACATCATCTACACTTAATTCACACGACTACAGTTTAACCTCATCACTGTAAAAACAGTATGTCTACATGGATTGTTTTCTACAGGTCTCAGAAGAAAAGAAACACCAAGTTTTGCAAAAAATAAAATGCAGAAGCAACACAAGTTAACAAGGACACACACCCTGTATTTCTGCATTAGTTCTTCCATAAGAAATGTTTTCCAAAGAAACGATAACATTCCACACTGAAGTCAAGTGAATAAAAGAGAGTAAAAAACCCAAGAAATTGACCTAATGTAAAGTTTTACTTACAGCAGTACACTTTTCTAACACAATTTAAAAGCGAGCAAAATCAGTTTTCCTTTTCTGGTAAAGGGGAGGTCTGTGTCACATCCCCCTTCCTCCAAAGCTGCAAAGGTGCGAGGGCTGAAGCAGCCAGTGAAAATCCAGTTGCAAGCGCTCACAGTTGTAACAGGGCCCTGACATTCCCCGCACCTGGCCTTCACTGAGGTTTTCTGCAACAGAGCTACAGATTAGATAAGGGCAGCCAGCTCAGCTATCTCCACCCAACACTACCACCACCTAGTCATCTTCTTTAAAAGTAAGCATGAAGTGAGAAAACTAAGAGTTCTTTCAGAGCCATATTTGATAAAAAAAAAAACAAAAGGCAAGAGATAAAACCAACTCAGATATTAAATTGTGTCGATGAGATTATCACTGACACCTATCAAAAATCCTCATAATAGTATTCACTTAAACTTTCTTTTCATGAGAAACTGCAGTTTTAACCCTAATTTTTAAGAAATTGTCAAAAATAAAAAAACAATATAGCCAGAGTTCAATATAACCAGAGTCTTTCCTTAGAACTGAAAGAATAAGATTATTTAAAGACAACACATACAGCAACAAGAGACAAAGCAGTCACTTGAAAGAGGAAATTCCGTGTCTTTTAAAAATCACATATACTATAGCAAGACGTGATTTATCTTGACAATAAAGCACAGCATTTCCAGCACTACAGATTCTGTGTTTTTTAACTATCTATTGTAACCCTGATTGTGCACAGAGTCCTGCATGATTCTTCCACAGAGCACATTAAATATTTTTTATGATTGAAATATATTCATTGGCAAGCATCTATCAGGTACTCCAAGAAATTTAATATAAAATTCTTCTGTGATGCAGCTCACCTCAAAACTGATACCTTCGGTCAGAAGCTGTAATTATTTCTTAAACAGCTAAGCAGATTCTGACCATCACTACTACACGTATGACACCAACAGTTTCTTATTGCATTCATTTGGCTAAGACTGGAAGTGCTCTGGACTTCGGAATGACCACCATCTAACAGCGAAGACAAAAAGCCATTGCTACAGTTTTTCTGACCTCTTGTAAGTACCTATATATAAAGACAGATACTTTCTTTTGACAATATCCACAAAGAACTCTCTATATAAAGTCAGCTTCACACCTCGCACAAAAAAACCAAAAGCTCAAAAATGTTGCAAGTGTTAAGAGAAACTAAGGCTAATCTGATAATGAAAAAACAGAGACTTGGTGTGCGTATCTCTTAATCTACTATTATGCAACACAGGTCACCCAAACATTGCTTCCAACACAACGAATGGACAGAATTCAGCATCCCAAGTAAGCTGTAAATATTAACGTTGTTTCACTAAATGATGAGAGCATCCAAGATGTTTATAAACACAGACCGTAAATACAAGCACAAAACTATTAACATCTCCCATACAGAGAAGAAGATGCTAAAAGATTGAAACAGCTTAGTACTTCCTTGCACTTCAGCTACTTTTCTAGTCACCCAGTCCCAAAATCTTTCCTCCTCTCATTCAGAACCAGCTACCATGCAGGCAAATCCCGCACGTGTTTTCGCATGCCCCGCAGCATCTCGGGGCCGACTGAGCATCCCAAACACGGGGGAAGCGGCAGGACCGCTGCGTATTCGGAGCTGCCTTCCCCATCGCGATTCAGAGACCTCAAGGGAGCAGCGCTGTACCGCGTCCTTTTTGACCCGGCTTTTCGGCTCAAGGACTTTTCGGAGAGCACCGCCGTCGCAGCAAGGCACAGCAGGAGGCAGCACGGACATCTCCCTGCTCAGGGCATGCCGCAGCTGGGGCAGCACCTCCGCGCTAAGCGCTTTCAGCCAGCGGGCTTTGGATCTTCCTCTACATCAGCGCCAGCACAGCCTGGCCGCTGATTTTCTCTCCCCAGAACCGGTCAGCGCATCACGGTCAGCACCTGGGGGCTGCCGAGCAGGCAGCTGCCAAAGCCGAGGCGCTCCCGCTCAAACCCGGCTTCGGCTTCCCGGGCTGCGGCCCTCAG
>NW_009228324.1:0-728 GCF_000690835.1 Fulmarus glacialis | reverse complement strand
AAAAAAAAAAAGGTATTTTAGAACAGCAGTTTTAGAAAGGATCTGGAGAAATCTTAGAAAATGTAAAAGGTCTTTTTTGTAAGGACACTTTGCAATGAATCTCTCAGCCAACCTTTAAGTGGGTACATGCACGGTAATCTTTAGAAGTAAACTTCATTCACTGTTTAACACAGTTCAGTGTATTAATGGTTGTGGTGGGCCCCCCCCGGCCAGCAGCTAAGCACCACACAGCTGCTTGCCCACTCTCCCCTCAGCTCCCCTCTTCCCCCAGCAGGATGGGAGAGAGAATATGGAGAGCAAAAGTGAGAAAACTCATGGATTGAGATGAAGACAGCTTAAGAAGTGAAGGAAAGTGGAAGAAAAAAGTGATGCAAAGGCAGTCAGTTACCACCTCCCACAACGTGACTGATGGCCAGCCGGTCCCCAAGCAATGGCTACCTGCTCCAAAACCGCCTCCCCTCAGTTTCTGTTGCTGAACAAGGAGGTTATCTGGCACAGAATATCCCTTTGCTCAGCTTGGGTCAGCTGTCCCAGCTGTGTCCCCTCCCAGCTCCTTGCCCACCCCTGGCCTGCTTGCTGGGGGGCAGAGTAGGAGAGTAAGAGAAAGCCTTGGCGCTGTGCGGGTACTTCTCGGCAATAGCCAAAACACTGGTGTGTTACTAGTGCTGTTTTAGTCACAAATCCAAAACATGCATCATGTGGGCTGCTGTGAAGAAAATTAACTCCAT
>NW_009228323.1:16117-34291 GCF_000690835.1 Fulmarus glacialis | reverse complement strand
TCTTAAAGGTCTTTTCCAACCTAAACAATGCTATGTTTCTGTAATAAACTCTTCCAAAAGTAATTCACGTGCTCTGTGATTGTACAACGAGTGGAAATGAACATTTAAATAAAGAGATGGGCTGTCCAGCCAGTAAATGGCCTTTAACATCTCTAATTTGTGGAGTATGTTTTCATAGCTATCCAATTCCTGTTTATGAGCCACTAAATAAAATGGAAAAAAGGGAAAAAAACCCTCTCTCATAAAGTTTTCCATATCTTCAGGAGTGTTATATTTTGCAGTGAGTAAGGATGAACAGATTTGTTCGCAGAGAAATGTCCTCAGTTTTTGTACATAAGAATGAACGGGTTTTTTACTTATCTTTTCCATCCTATTTAGTTTGAAAATCTTTGGATTATTTTTCTTAGAAATGATTCAAATAAGAAAAGGTATGATACGTGTCTAAGATGTACAAAATGAATCAGTGGTTTTGAGCAGGTTTGTACCACAGGACTAAGCCAGAAAACGAAATATGCAAAATGACAATTTATATTGTCATGCAAGCTCATGAGAAGACAGCATGGGAGGAACTTTATCTTTTACTCTTGAAGTTTTATAATTATGGATTTAGCTATAATACTACTAGTAATGTAACATAAAACTTCCGTTTTCAGTGCATTTTACTTCTTTCTCTACTTTTTCCAATGGGTGATTTCAATCCATTTTTGCTACTGGGCTTTGCCAACAGCACACGAGTGCTGCCATATTGCATGGTCTCTAGCTCTTCCATGTAGAGTGTTGCCTCAAGCTGGTCTTAGTTATGTTTCATTGGCTTACCTCTGACCTCTCCATTGTTCTTATCTGGTCCTAAAATAAATTGTAGACAATGTTCTGTATAATTTTTGTATTGGTCACCTGTCAGTCACAGCTGCTGGTATGTGATCAGCTGATCACAAGAAAGGTGTGGATTTTATGGAGCTGCTGCTCATGTTTAGTCATGGAGTTTTCTTGGTGTGTTGGTTACCTACCTCCAGTTGAGTGCCGAGTAAGCTCAGTGGAAATCACAGAACATTTATCTGCAGTCTAGTGTGCAAGGTAGTGTAAATTAAAGTTTATTTGTTTTGTGTGTTCCCTATACTGGCAGAAAAGGAAACCTTCCTCCAGTCATTCAGGTTTTTTTGTTAATATAGTTAAAATAACAACACATATTTGTTGGTTAATGTTTTGTTCCATGTTTATTTTTTTCTGATTCTGGTTGGCGCTAGTAATGGAAGAAATCCTCTCAAGGAAGTTGATGTATTATTTCTATCACATCTAGATTGTTGTATAACGCCCAATGATAATCTAGATGCTTCAGAAACAGCAGGAAGAGAGTTTTCTCTGCCTAAAATAACTTTCAAATGGCAGTTTTGGCAATTGATATAGAGGGACAGAAGTCCATGTGTTTTATGGTGTCCAGGTTGAAAATTCAAAGCTAAAATTTTTGATGTGCCGTGGTGCGCTTTTAAGGAGAGTTGCTTTAAGGCAGCCTAGGGGAACAGCATCGGGTTGAGTATTTAGTCAAGCTGTGCTACCATCCTCGCTCTGCTTCTGGCCTGCTGGTATACTTCAGTAAGCATCTGTGGCTCATGTTAGCTATCTGAGAGCTAAAGATAATGATACTGATTTCTTCCAGGAGCAATCTGAGTTTCAGGTGTGGAAAGCACCGTTTGAAAGGTGGTCTTACTAGATATATGCAATTGCTCAAATTAAACTTGTCAATTAGATGTGAACACATCGATTTTTCAGTTCAGTGAATAAACTTAGCTCTAATGCAAGTGTACTTGTGGTGTGGCATTAACAGTTTAAAAAAATAAAAGGAAGGAAAGAATCATAGCCCCACTACTTGTGGAGTTTAATGGCTTAGTGGACTATAGATGAGATGATGTTTGTGGGCCTCAGAGGACAAGAAAGGACATGGCCATATGACCGGGGAGGAGAAAGAAGTTTAGCTGTGGTTTATCTTATTTGCAAGCGTGCAGCTTCCCTTTGATGTTAAATATGGAATACAGAATTTTCCAGTCAAATTTTCAGATGAGTTGCACATTTCTGAAGCCTGGAAATTAATCCTACCTCTGCACAAGATGTCAGGTAATGGCAGTTTTGAAGAAATGTAAACAGCTAGAAGAACAGAAACTGAAACTTTTTAACAGGATGGAATAGATACGGCTTAGGAAGAGCAATGTGGTAAAGGCTGAGGCCATATGGTAAATTTATAAGTGTGGGTCTACTGAGGAAAATGCTAATCTAGTATTAGTCTCTGCATCTCAGTTCAGGACTTCAAATTAACCAGAAAATTGGACCAGATGAGGTGCATCCAAGAGTGTTGAAGGAGCTGACCAATGTCATTGCAAGGCCACTCTCTATCATCTTTGACTGGTCAAAACAGTCAGGGTAGATTTGTGACAACTGGAAACAGGCAAATATAATGCCATTTGTCAAAAAGGACTAAAAGGAGGATCTGGGAAACTATAAGTTTCACTTTAGTCCCTGGGAAGGTTGTGGAGCAAATACTCCTGAAAGCTGCATCCAGGCAAGTGAAGGACGGTAGAGTGACTGAACAGCAGTCAGCACGGACTGACCAAAGGCAAGTCGTGCCTTCTGCAATGAGACAACTGACTGTGTGAGTAATGAGAGACCAGTGGATGTCATTTACCTTGATTTTAGCAAGACTTTCAACCTGATTTTCCATATCTTATTGTAGTCGGATGGTCAAATCTGCTCGATATGTGTTGACTACAAAGTGTGTAGCAAAGTGACTGGACTGCCGGGCTCAAAGAGTAGCGGTCAGTGGTTTGAAATCCCACTGGTGGCCAGTTATGAGTGACGCTTCCCTGAGGTCAGTACTTCTTTGATGTTTTTTCCTATAAGTAATTACTTGGAGTTTGAGATGAGTGAACCAAAGACAAATTCAAACTAGGGCGAAATGATCCATTTGCTGGAGGGCAGGGCTGTTTTTTAGAGGGATCTCAAAGTGCTGGAGAAACGGGTTGCCACAAACTGCGCGAATTTTGGCCAAAACCCCAACCAGGTTCCACATCTGATGCAGAATAAGCCCTTGCAAAAGCACAGTCTGGGGGCCGGCTGGCTAGAAAGCAGCTTTGTAAAAACGATCTGGCGGTCCTCATGCTGAACAAGTTGAACATGAGTCAGCAGTGTGCCTCTGCGGCAATGAGGGCTAACAACATACCAGGCTGCATTAGTAGCATCATAGCCAGCAGGTTGAGGGAAATGATTATTTCCTCTATTTGGCCCTTGTACGAACACATGGGGAACATTATGCCTGGTTTTGGACTCAGCAGTACGAGAAGGACACTGACATGCTGGAGGGAATCCAGAGGAGCGTCAACAAAGATGGTCAGGGGACAAGAGCACATGGCATGTGAGGGGAGGCTAAGGGAGTTAGATTCATTTAGTCTAGAGAGGAGAAGGCTGAAAGGACATTTTCCTTTCCGGTCTGGTCATTCTGTGCGTTATTTGTATATAGGCCCAACCATACTTGAACTGAACTCAAGCTCCAAATATTTTGTTCCCTGCTATCAGAAGTATAATGCTGTTCACTCTACTGAGTAAGATCACATCAGTTCCTAACTGTATAAAATCCTAAAAAACACTACCCTTATCTCTTCTGATTCTTTAACTCTTCCAACTGTTTAACTTGGACTTCCATTTTCCTTTCCACTTGCAGCCACGTAAAGTTTGTCACTTGTGACATTTTCTTGACTTTCCTTCATTTGCCTGCAGGTGTCACAATCCACTTAGTACATTATTTTTCCAAAAATGCATTTTTCTTTTCTGTTCTGATGTCCTGCAATTCTCTAGACCCCAGAATCAGGAGGAAAGCTCTGGTTCCATCACTGGGGGAATTACAAGTATGCAAGCATTTACTGGAGGTTTGTGTGTTTAATTTTTTTTGAAATCTTAACTGCAAAAGGAATAGAAATGAAAAGCTTCTCTAAAACAAACAAACAAACAAAACAACAAACCAACCAGAAATAACCCTGGGAATTGGAGCTGCAGCCATACAGCTAAGCCTGCCATATTTTCCAATTCCTGGGAGTCTTAAGTCTGCAGGCCTAAAACGAAAACTGTTCTTAAATCACACTCCAAGTTTCAATGTTGAAGAGGTCTAGTGGAAGCCTGCTATATTTTCTGAATCCCAAGGAGATGAAGAGCTGCAAGGCTAAAATGAAAATATGTTCTCAAATCGCCGTGGGAACTCAGCATCATAGAGGACCAACTAATGAGTGCCTCAGTGTGGATTTCCTTCCCTCTTAGAATTTGAAAGTGGTAAGCTTATGCTGAAAGAAATCAAATCTACTCCTCAAAAAAATGCTACTAATAGAACTCAGGAAATCACAGGCAGGGGAAGCTCAATAACATCTAGATTGTTGCAGGTTATTTGTCAATAAAGTATGAAAATGAGGACAGAATTAGGAGAACAGATTTCCTCTTTCACTTTCCTCAGTATAAATTGAGAATAAGAAAATTGATGACCAGTGCAAGTGAGAACAAATTTGGCCCAAGGAGAACTAATTAGAAACTCATGCCAAAACACTCTTTTTCAATCTGTCTGTGGATGCAAATCTTTCCTCTGCAGTGCAGAATTCAATTGCACATTCAGTTGCACTGAGAACTTCACCCAAACCCCATTCAGTAGGGAAAATTGTCCAGCAATTTTAAGACCTTTTTGTTCAGACCTTTCCTTTTTCTGTGGAATTACTGTTGGGTTCAATTTTTCATATGGAATTGGGGGTAAAATACAATTTAATCAGTAAATAGAAGTTTGTCTTGCATTTTAATTTATTATTAAAATATAAGCTACTTTTTAATGTTTGCAGCCTTTATAAAAACACCTTTTAGCACAAAGACACATCATAGGTTAGTACGTAGGTAAGTATATAGGTAAGTGTCCGGTAAGTACCTATCTTATAATATTAAGTACTTTTATACCTCTTTAATAATGTTAGTCGATTGGTTTAAATAGAGAGATGGAACAAAATATTCAGGTTGACAATACTTCAGTCAGTACCCGAAGCAGTAATTTCTTGAGACTGTTAGAAAGGAACTTCAGCCCAAACTGCTAATATATTTCATTTTTTTGACAAGAACTTAACATTTTCAGTCCTGTGCTGTGGTACTTGGAGACTTGTGGTACTTTCCTGGCAAAAAGAGCACCTGGTTAGTTATTCTGATTTAAAATACCCATTCAACGAGGAAGCACGTAAAACACATTTGGCAAAATTAAGAAGTACTGGCAGTGTCTATAAAAAGTGAGGGAAGAAAAATCACGATGTGTCTAGACCCTGACCTACAAACTATTTCAATCAACAGAGGTCTTTCTATCGACTTAATCCACTTCAGATAAGTCAGACTGATACATTAAGTCTGTATCAGTGTAACAATGAGTTATGCTCACATCTAAATCTTCCTAGCTTTTAACATGACTTAGGCATATGCTTAAGATTAAGCAGAACCTTAAGTGGTTTCAATACAGGGATGTTGAAATGTTCTGTCAAACTGGAACTTTAATGAAGGGAGAAACTTATATATTAACATGAATACAACTTCTGCGTGGGGAATTAGTTCCCTGATGCTATGAGCAGCTAAGCTGTGATATAAAACAAATGTAAATTTGCAAGGTTCTCTTAATGTGCTCTATCTTCCTGTGTCTATTTTTAATAGATTTGAAGGTCTCTAGGAGAAAGGATCTCCTGATTCCCACTGATTCTCAGACTCTTGCCTAGTCCAGGCTCTTTGTGATATCCCACTGCTTTCTGTTCAGTTTTGTCATGTTTTTAAAATTCTTCTTGCAGACAGACTACCCTGTACTTCTTGGTAAACTGGACCATTGATTGTGATGTCCATACTTGTTATCTTTAGTACTGAAATATGAATGTTTTCAACTGAGTCATGTACGAACATAAATCATATTTGATGCAATAGCTCCAGTATATCAGTGGGATTTATTTTAAACAAAACCAATTTTTATGACATTTACCTACTTGTTTTTTTTTAAAAGAGCTAATAAATTTTTAATTTCACCATCCACAGTGTATTAGGAAAAAGTGTCATACCTCCTCCTTTTGCTGCTACTAAACACAGAAATGACACTGCACATTTACACTTTCCTTGCATTTTGTTGCTGTCAGTGCCTTCTGTTGCAGTAAAGGCTGCAAAACCTTTTTCTGTGATGAGCAGCATGAGCAGCATGACCACCAAGACTCACCAATGGATGATTGTTGAAGCAGGATGACACAGAGTTTACACAGTTCCAGAAGATTTTGATAACATAAAATAAGTCTGACCTCTTGCGCAATGCAGAGGAAAAGGTGTCATCCCACAACTTCAGCATAAGCATCATTCTATTCAAGTTTTGGCCTACCTTTAACAGTAGACTCAATATTGCTTTAGGTTCAGTATGATGGAGAATCCAGTATGTCTGGAGCTTGAAAAAATGAAGTCTTGGTTAAAGTGAGTTATTATTCATACTTTGAAAAAAATAATCTCTATGATTTTACTTTCAAAGACTGATCTCAAACTTCTCAGTTCTACACTTAAAGAACACAACAACAAACCAAAATAAAAAAAAGCAATAACATTTTGACAGTTATGTTTCAAATGAAATAATAGGTTTGAGCATCTAAACACACTAATCTCTGAAAAAGTAATCAAATATATTCCAAAAGCCTTAGATTATTCTGAGGGCTCAAAAACATAGCTAATATACTGTTCACTGCCTTGCAAATAGGCAAAAGGGAGGAGAAAGAGCATCATGAATACCTCATAAATTGCAGGTATTCCAAGTACATTATGAAACATCTGAGCAATAGGAAAATTGCTGAAGAACAAATAGCAGCTCACTGTATAAAAAATTACATTGGCCTTTCTGACATGAGCCTTTCTGATATGTGTCAAGGAAGAAGAGGAGAAGTGTGTTTATTTTTGTTCTTATGTCTGAAATAGGGCTTAACTAGCTTCACCATATCCTGGTCATACAAAATATGTAGAATGCAAGTTAGGTTTTATGTACAACTGATTTAAACTAATTCACCATTTGACCCATAATGGAATGATTTATTTTGAGGAATTTGGAGTAAAAGACAAGGAAACACATTTGGAAAACTGAACGTTGTTTGCTTTACCTAATGATTCAGAGACTAGGACATTAGTGCAATGTGAGTATGAGTCTAGTATGGCTCTATTTTAACACTCTCTGCACTCCGCACCTCTCACCACTATCACCTCATGATTCTCAGGGCAGTTTTTGAGGAATAAACAATAAGTCATCAAACTATTTTTCTTATAAAATTATATCTCAGATTGAGAGCTAACCGATTTTTCTTTTTATAAAATATTTTATTTGCCAAAAGCTTTCAAGAGCAGCTGTAAGCTCCACCTGAAAACCATTTTTTTAATAGAAAGGATGTACCATTTCATCTGATCATTGTAAGAAATATGTTTATTTTGAATTTCAAATGACATATTGAATTTCTGTTATCTGAATCACAATGAAACCACCTAAAATACGTCCCCGTATTTCATTTGGAGTGAAACAGAACATTTACCTAATGCAAAGTAATTTGCCTATATTTTAGTGGGTGGTCCAGCAGCAACTGTCCCCTATCTATTGTTCACAAAGCTCTGAATTTTTTCTTTTCTGTTTTTGAGATATGGCCATTTGAAGAAGCTTGTGCTGGTCAGTCTGGCAAATGAAAATTGTTTCTGAAATTTAGGAGCAGGGAAGAAGAGAGTAAATACAACATTGCATTCAGTGATATAAAGGTTACTTTTGTCTACCTCTACCCTTTTGCTCCAAAATACGAAGACAAATTAACTGTCAGTAGCATATGGGACTTCTACAAAATCCTGTGGAGTTAGTGCTTGGAATGAAGGATATAAAAGATAGAAACCTCACCTAGAATAAATCTGCCTAGCTTCACTGATTTCAGATTGGCTGAGCTAATTTATAATAGCTGCAGTTCTGCCCTAGAGATATAGCTGAAGGTAAACAAAGGTAAACACAGTCTTCTCACTTGAAGCTCAGACAATTTAAAGTTTATCTACTTATCTACTTCTCGTCTATTCTGAACAGAAGATTTTCCTCACTTTTTTTTTCACTATATATACATATCACTTTCTCCTGAATATAAGTTATAAACTTTATGGTATCGAATTTACAAAACAGTTTTATTAGAAAATAACAGGTAGATTATGCAGAACCAGAATGAACCTAATGACTGATTTGGTTTATCAAAAGTTAAGCCATACATGAATGCTTTCAGATGTTCCCATTGCCTTTTATCCATTTGGTAGCGTGTGATGTTTTGTCGGTGAGGTAATACAGTGGGATAGTGCACCAAGGTACACTGAAGAATGGCTTCACAGTTAAGGCTCAAAGCTGTGGATGTAGAGATGTGGTCTGAACATTGCATCTGTCATTAAGACTGCCTGGATTTCATCTAATTTAAATGTATTTTTGGCTGGTATGTTAGAAAAGGAAAAAGAACACTTGAGAAAAATACCGAAAGAACACGCACGCTCCAATTCAGCGTAACAGGACCAGCACCTAACAACAAGCAATGGTTCCACACGGGACCATGTCATTTGGTGGTAATTCAGTGCTAAGGGTAGGAATCCAGGCATGCTCAGAGGTGTTCTAGTGCCAGCACCACAAATGCCAAATTTTGCCATAAGTCAGAGAGAGAAGGTCCCCAAAGAGTCCCTATTCATCCAGTGTATGCTCAGACCATGTCTAATCCACTGGAGAAGCATTAAGTTCAACACAAAACACATCAGTCAGTCATTTTCATTCAAAAATGCACAGTGAGGGAAAGTGGTGTTATCAGCGACCCTGATTTGTATAATATCTACTTGTTAGAGTGGACCTGTCAATGTGGTCGGGTCCAGAAGCAGCAGGTTCCCCCTGTTCTGAGTTCAGCAGCCGTTTGTTAGTAAATCTGGTAGTCTGCTGCCTGCTGGTAACTGTGGGTTGCAGTTCCTGTCAAAGAAGCAAGAGACAAGGGCTCAGGTGCCTCGGGAGACAGAGTGGGATTAAAGCCGCATTTCTTCAGGGCAATGCCCTGGTTACTAGACTGGCAGGCTGCAATGGAAGAGCAAGGTGAGAGGGAGCTCTTGATGCTTTCAATGGAAGCTGGGAGGCTGTTGAGTAAGGAATGCAAAGGTCATAAGCCAAACATCCAACAAGGTGGAATAGAAAATGAGGGAGATCCTGGATTTTGCTCTACACTGATTTATCTGTGCACTTTGCGCTTAATTGAGGTTGGGTATGATGCCTGATGATAAGAATAGAAATCAAACCCAGTCCTTCTTCCTCTTTAATAAAGGCTTGCTCCTGACAAATGTCCAGGAGATTTAAATGGCTCTTTGGGAAGACCTGATGGTTTAACTCAACAAGGTCTAGTTTTTAGGCACTGGAATATCCAAACAGGTACACGGAAGAGGCAATCTGCATCTCTCTGCACCTCAGTTCTCTATCTAGGAAACAGAGATTAAAAAAATACGTGGTTTTTAGTAAGTATGTGGCAAACTTCTGATACAGAAGCTGTCCCCATGTGCTTGTTTAACAACACACTGAGAAACCGATTTCAGTTCAGGGACTCTTGGTGATCTTTAACATAGAAACAGGTAACTTTTTAGTTAAGATTTCTTTTATATGAGAATTATGAAAGATTCATAAATTATTGGTAACTATTGCAAGCAGACTTGCTAACTATGCATTATAAATAGTTACTAACCTTTTATTAGAAGATATATTAGATTATTTTGAGCTGTGGATATTAGCGATCTGTTGATACCACCACTATTCTGTCTGCCCACAAACCCGTAATCTCGGTAATACTGCTAACTCAAGCCAGCTGTGAGGACCCAGCATCTAGGTTTTGCAGACTGACTCTCACAGGTTCTCTGAGAAAGGACTGTGCTTAATTTTGTGTTTGTACAGTACCTGGTATATTTTGATCTAGATTCCTTTGAAATAAATTCCTTATGGAATAAAGCAAAAAGATGCTTTTTCAGGATGCTAACAATGAATGCTGGATTGTAGAGCAAAATAATAATATATATATCTTTTTGGAAAGAGTACCTTAGGATAAAACAGGAAGAATAACTTATAAAAGAAGGCTAGTTCCATTTCACAGAAGCTTTTCTTGTTTTGAAATTTGGCTGCATTCTGATAAGCAATGAGAAAAATTAAGGCTTTAACAAAGCATAGCTTTGTTAAACAAAGTATAGCTGGAAGCACCTTGAGAGATCGTCAGAACCGCCATACCTATTTAGGGACATTCAGTTGCATACCTGTCTTTGAAAACCTCCTATGTTGGAGATTGCACAATCCTCCTAACTATTCTGTTGTTTCAATTATTTTTTGCTATTATTCTGGTCTAAGTTTCTGAGGCTGAAACACATTACCATCATTCCTTGTCCATCTCTCCTAGGCATACAGAACAATCTGAGGAAGCCCTTTATGTATTTGAAGACTTCTGAGTTGGGTGCTCCACAGTCTTCTCTGAGTTAAATAACTCAAATTCTTCCACTATTTTCTCATAGGACATATTTTTACAGACTTTTGATTGCGCTGCATGTGCTCCTAGAATAGAGGAGGGCTGATGTGTCTCCTAGTATGCTGCAGCTGCCTGATGAATGAGACAACATATACTATTAGATGAAGCCCCTGTCTTAATTATGTCCCATTTGGTATTATGCTCACAGCATTCACCAATGATAAATCAGATGTAGCTCCCTGTACTGTTGACATCAGGGTTGAAACTTCAGCTTTTAGAATTTTCTTCCTCATACTGAACTCACTTGAGAAGTGGTATTAGGTATCTTTAAGTAGTACCACAGAGATAACGTGCATCTTTCAGTCATATTCTGTAAGTAGCTCTTTTGCAGTGAACTGGTATTCGTTGGTACATGTGGATGTGTACCAGGTCAGTTCCTTTTTTCTCAGGATTGGTAAGGGTATCCTTTTATTGATCATTCCCTGGCATCAGCATCTCCTTTTATCTCTGCATGGAAGCCCTACCTTCCCTTGATTTCTGCCTGTGAATAGTGTCAGTACCTAAAGAGAAACCGATGTTATGCCACTGTTTTTGTTCTTTTTTTCAAGCTGAGCTGTTTCACCTCACTGTGTTGTTCTTCTCTTCTTTTTCATTCACGTTAGCAGCTGTTTCATCATCTATTCCAAAGAGGAACACCAGTTTCTTCCAACTTTCTTTTTGCTGGTCCCTTTTGTGTTCATATACCACCCTCATGGGAGCTAGTATAAGAAGTGGACTAGACAAAGTTCTCCTTTATTAAAGAAATGCTCTAATTCCACTGGCAATGGTTCTCCATCAAATCAGAGAGGCAGGGTTTGTTTTGGTGTGGGTTTTGTTTTCTTTTTTGCATAGCAGACAGCCAAAGCTGCTATGATGGGAATATAGATTTTTTCTTACACTGGCTAGTGGAATTTCAAATAGCAATAATATTTTAGCTCTGGTATCAGTGCCACAGTTCTAGCAATGGTTGAAATGTAGCTTAAAAAGTCTCCAATATACCTTTTTTTTTTCCTTCCACAGTGTCCCTCATTTGACCCTTCTTTTCTCTTATGATGAGGCTGGCAGAAAGATCAAGTCTGGACTCCTTTAGAGCTCTGTACCAGGAGAGTATTTCTCCTGTAATACTGCCCATCATGTTTACAGTGAGTGGCACAAAGTGACTGCCTGAGACTCATGGATCCTGCCATGGATTAAGGCAGGATCATAAGGACAGGTGGCAAATTCAACAGAATTCAACAGAAACAAGAACTTTTGACAGTTTTCAGAAGATTTTTTTCCCTGAATTTTCCTCTTGTTTCCAACAGTTGCAGACTGCAGTCAAAGAAGTTTCCTAAATAAGGCAGTTTAGTCCATTGATTAAGTGGTTTTGGCAATGTTGATTGTATCCAAAGCTTATCCAATGAAATCTGCTGAGCTCCAGTCTTATATTTTTGAGCACATTCAAATAAAATATCCCCAGGAGTTATATTCCATGAAGCAATGTGAATATACATGTTGTGCTGAAAAACTGAAATTTATTTCATTGTTAATGGTTTACAGGTGTTGTAAAGACAATGCTTGAAGATCAGCACATAAGATATGCAATGCGCTTTTCAAACGAAATTGTAATACATCTCTCTGACTGTCCAGGGGCCAGCCCAATGTACTGCCTTGCCTTGAAGACCATGTCCATCAGTTTATAAAATGCACAACCACAAATTCCTGTGCAGTTTTTACATTTGCTGAGCTACTTACAGGATTTGGGTACATGTCAACAGAGTATCACTGCTTACTTGCTGTGATTTTGCAAACGACATATCATGTGGGTCTCTTTCCTCCTAGGGGTAGTATCAGTGGAGCTATTTCCCCGAATAAATCAAGCTTGTGCATTCTGTGTCTGCAGAGTCAGAATCAAAGCCAGGCAGCTACATGGCACAACACACTGGGTTACAAGGTGTTTCTTGCTTTCTCAAGGGCAAAAAAACCACTTTTGTTTTTCATACAGTGTAATAATGCTATGGTTTATAACCTATAAATCCTCTGAGTGTTTTCATCTTGGTGCAGTTATCACCTCATAGATGGGAGGCTCCTTTGTGTGGTAATAAGACTTTTCTCAAGTTCAGACCTGATAGATTTAATTAAAAACAAACAAACAAAAAGATCAGGTAGTATTTCAGGACTTGAGATGTGGATATGATAATGGTTTTCTGACATATATCTAGATTAAAATAAATAAAAGCATATGTGGCTTCAGGAACTTCTTTTTTAAAAAGGCCTATTTGGCTGTTATTCATAACTTAAGTAGCTGGTTTAAGATATTAGAGACTAGATTTGTTTTCTGCTGATTGAACATACATGAAGTATTGTGGCACTTTATTTTTTTGGAAACTGCTTTACTGGGTGTAATTTTTGAGTGTAGTTATATTGTGAAAAGCCGTTATCTAGCTAACGTCTCTTCTTCACTCAGGGACACCAGTATATATAGGACTATTAAAGAAACTTTTAATAGCAACTTTTTTAAATCCTGAAGTCAATGTTGCCAAGACTTCTAAAATGACTTTATAAACTTCTTCCTTTGCTGAATTGCTTTATCCTATTGGTCATTTCTGTGTTGGATTCTAACATTGAAAAAAAAGATCTATTTATTCTCTTGACACCTTTTATATCTTTTATCTCTTCTTTAAGAAAACATCTGTCCATTAACATACTAATAGCATCTCTGCTGGTACTTAATGGAACTTCTTTTATCTTTATGGTCCCATCTGGTTTCAAGTTACTTTCACAGAAAGAATGGGAAAAAAAGTTAAAAATCCCAAAGGCTCTCCTCTCCTCTCCCCTTGGCTGTTGAAAAAACCTGTACATGGGTATATAGGTAGAAGTGCCATTCTTTGGTGACCCTCTTCTCCCTCATGCAGGACAAAAGGGCAAAAGACTCAGAGAGAAAGGCTAGGGATTGTGCGATGATGAGAACAGATCTTCAGGAACAGACCACATGTCCACCTAGCCCATTATCATGTCTGCAAATACGGCTAGATGCATAGCAAATAATATTAGGCATGTAGTGATACTTCTCCCTTACAAAACCTTCTGCCTCCCAAGTTATGCAGGTATCTGGGGAGAAGTGCCATGTTGGCACAGGTGCAAAGGTGTGATTCACTTCTTCCTATCTGAATAACAAAAACAACGACGACAACAACAATAACAACAACAACAACAACAGTAATAATAATGCTCATTGCATAAAAGAGAAAAAGTTAGGGTAACCTCAATATTTACCTCCCTTTCCTGCTCACTTCGTTGGAAGAACAGAGCCTGTGCTCCACGGCAGACACAAACCTGGGTAGGGTTCAGCAATGGGATACAGCCTTGTTCTTCCTGATTCCGCAGTCCAGCCGAGGGAGCCATGGGAACATAACAATTTATATGAACGTACACGTAAAGAAAAGGTGAAACCTTCAACTTTCTATAGCACTGCCCTTATCCTACAGAGACTGGTCTCAAGTTTTTGCCTTATAGCCATTTAGAGTGTAAGACTTACCCTTCAGATGGATTCAGTATTTTCCAGTAGCAGCTGTTTAATAGAGACAGACACTCATCTTCTCCAGCTACATTTAGGTTCATATCATAGCTAGTTAATTTAAATCTGTGCATCATCTTCCAGAGGAAAGTATCTCTCACCATTGGTTGTACAGGGAGCTACAGACCTCAGCAGGATAACTTTGGCATTTAAATTGTGGTTTGAATACTTAGGTAGCAAACACAGATTTTTATCTCCTTAACTGACCACGTGGATTGCTCTAGACCAATACACTGCAAAGAAAAAGCTGTGATGGTAAATCACCTTTAGCAAAGAGAATGCCAGTGGGTAGCACAGTTACGGAGTTACTGAGGTTGTAATCGTGGTTTCAGACTGGAATGTCCAAAAATATCCTAATAGTTATGGCTCCTTCAGTTATTTTACCTCCTCATATTCATCTTCAAGAAAAGAACCAACCAACATACGGCTGTCTGGGGTCACTACTCTCATCTCACTTTTTAGGTACCCTTGGAGCAATAAATAGCAATAACTCAAACTTGACATTCCATGTATGCTACATACTTTATTTGATGTATCTATACCTGTGGCATCAGTACCCATGACTTATGCAACTGAAGCGAAGTTGAACTTTATTAAGCAGAACTCTGTGCATGAGATAAAAAGAAGAAATGATTAATAGATATTTCTGTACAGGGGGAGGTAGCTGCTGTTACTGCCAGTTTTCAGTATAAATCATGTGCTGGGTATCTTGCAGCATCTGGAAATATACTTGTGACGTAAGACTGATCTGCTAAGATCTTACATGATAGGGACCTAATCAATACACCAAACAACCAGCCAGTGGATTTCAGTAAAGCATTCATATATCACAGGAATTCTAGGCAGTCTGAGCCAGTGGAGATGTGGACACAAAAAGAAGGTGGATTGCCAAGGACAATACATTAAAAAGCCTTCCTTCTCTTCATGATTTCAGTGGATATTATGGGCTTAGGCTATGACTCAGTTGTGAGAATTTTAAGGACTAAGGTTGAAAAATGTTAGTTTTAATGTATGTGTAGCAGCAGCTGTAATCATCTGCAAAAATAGATCATATCCATGTACATATCTGCGTTCAAAAATAGCAGAAAATCAAAGCCAAAATTCCCATTCAAGGAGCACATTGGAGGACAGAAGGATCTTCAGTGAAATCAGGAATCCTCAATGAATACAAAGAGTGTAGTTTAATATATTAGAGCTACAAGTAATTCTTTTCCCAAAAAGAAGGGAATTACTTCAGTCTCCGCATCCTCTTTCTGTAGCCATGTAATAAGAGAAGTTGTGGTCATCTGCCCAATAGCGTGGCCTACCCTGTGGTTGTGTGTGAGCTTGCTTTATGCTTGTTCCAAGTCAACCAACAGCTGTTTGATCTCTTTACTCTTGCAATGAATGCAGCCTAAAATAAATTAGGATTTGGCACCATGTTTGTTGAAAAATTATTATTTTCTCTTCTGTGCTGCTGTTGTCTTGTTAAGTCTTGTGTTTGGGCCAGCTGCTTCTTCATCATGCTATTATGAAATGCTTTGTGTTTCATCTGCTATAGCAGTGTTCTCTTTCACACCTGAAGAAAACTTCTTATCTTTGAATGTTTCTCTCTACCAGGTTGGCATTCCTAAGTCCTCAGAAGAATTTTGCTTGCAATGTTTGCTTTGATGTATCAGCTCTGATCTACATATGTTACCTCTTCTGTTGGCATCATGCCTGTTGAGCCTTCTGAAATGTGGAATACAGTGTCTTTGTGTATTATGAGGCAACGCTTTTAAATACTTCATATATTTCTGTCCCCAGCAAATGGGGCCTGGCTATTCTTTTCCTGTAATGTCACTGTTGCATAAAAATAAATGAAGGTTGCTCCAGATAATAACACAGCTGCTTTTGTAACAGAAAATTCAGGTGAATCAAAATAAAAGTCCAAAATTTCATTATTGATCAGAGTGAATGCTCAAGGTCTTCATAAAACTGAAACATCTTTCAATGTCATCATCAGGTTTTTACTAATTAATAACTCGTGAATAAATGTTTCAACAACTTGCGTCCAGGCAAAATCCTCTGAGATATACAGCCAACACTTTTAAATTATTGAGATAGTACAATGCTACACCATTTCATGCTGTACTCTTGTCAACCACATATGTTTCAATAAATTCAGATATAGTTGCCTGTATTTTGATGAAAGATCTTCACTGACAACATGCAATCCTGTAGTGTATAAAAATGAGATTATGACACAAAATTCAAAGACATCTCAAAGATCATACAGTGGTGTTCATGGGCATGTTGGTGCAGGTCTGCATACAGCTAGGGAGCTTTCTTCTGGGTCCTGAATATTAAGGAACCAATGATTTGGCAGACATCACTAGATGGTGCTGGTATACATATCTTTCATGCTGTTTTTCCTTAGTGTGCAAATAACTGCTCACTCTGGGGAAGTAATGCTATTATCGTTGGGTTTGGTTATGCAAACAGATTTACAATTGGATGTTAAGGGGACTGCAGCCCTTCATCTCCCTGACTTATCTACAGCTCAGTTCAGTGGGGGGTGTGGCTCTGCTGTGTTTTCAGGTGCCACTGTGAAGCTCAGTACCCCCTGATTGAACTGGCAACTGCTTCTGCCTTTGTTTTGTGCTGAAGTGCCTTTTTTTGGCTAGAGGGAAAAATACAAGAGTGCTTTACTCTGCGACTTAAATCAACAAAGTACTTTCCAGCAACATCAGATCTAGCGTCCTAATCAAATATCTGCTTTGGAAGTTATATGGCACATTTCCCAACCGTGCCATAGTCAGAGGCTGTAGTTGGCAGAAAAGAAATTCATGATGTCCATTTCCCAGACGAAAATTCCATTGTAGGGTGTAACTGTACCCAGACAGCTCCTCTCCAAACATGGTTACATTTCTGTGCCATGTATTTCAATATACTACAAGCATCTGGGGAAATATATTGTAAGCATTTAATACTGATTAGAATCCCTTTAACAAAAGTTTGAATATTCTTCTTTGAGGAAAATGAAAAATGATTATGCCATCTCTCTGTTTTCAATCCTTCAGTCTTCAGGGGTGTTATTACCCAATTTCATTTCTACACCATCTGTGAGAAAGATATTCTTTGCTTCCCCTCCCCAAACAATTTTGCCTAAAATACTAAAAATGCCAATTTAGATCTTCTTAGTTCTTTCTTGCATGCTGTAATGAGCTGTAACAATGATGTTGATGTTATTGCCACTACTACTGACACTAACACCTAATCAACAGAGCTGTTGTTTCAGGCTCTCTGAAAATTCAAACAGACTTCACTGTTGGTGTGTGGATATTTTTGGAAGATGTTATTTGCAAATGTGATTCCTAGAGTATTTTCTATTTAAATAAGAAAGTTAAGACTGAAGAAAAACTGTGGGAAAAAAAAATGTTCTTTCAACTTCAGCTAGTCCTTTATCAAATTAAAACAAATATTTATACAAATGTGAAAAGTACTTTTTATCTTTCTTCAGTGATCTCTGCATAGGAACAATAACAATATGGCAGGTTAACTCTTCTGTGCAGGGCCAAACTAATGGGTCATAAATTTGACAGAATGTTCCTGCATTTGTTAAAGTCAGTGGTAAGATTCCCTCTGGTATTAGAGGGAACAAGATTTGACCTGCAGAGTACCCCTGTGACACTATATACATTAAACTTCCTCAGCAATGTGGATCTGTGAGATTAGCTCTGTAGATGGCAGTAACTGATTAGCTGCTTGTAATAGTAGTATTAGCATCTCAGACTCTCAAATCGTCCACTCTCAAAACCTGGCACAGTTTTTTTCTGAAAAGAGCAGGTTTTTCCCATTCTTCATGACTTACATTAATTAAGCTCCTAGGGTTTGCTCAGTATCGTCCTTCTGTTTTCTTGTTTGTTGGCCATGGTTTTAAAAGCCATTGGAATGGTTTTCTAAAGAGAAGTGTAGCTGGTTACCTATCTGCTGCTCTAAATATGTGTTCTCCTTCCAGAACTACCGGGAGTTTACTGCATTTTTTATAATTGCTTGTTCAAAGACCTCCTGCAGATC
>NW_009228323.1:0-16102 GCF_000690835.1 Fulmarus glacialis | reverse complement strand
CTTCATCTCCCTTACTGGATCACAGTGGCAAATTTTTCATTTGCCCTAGAAGATGACCAAACATAATGTTTTGTTTAATGTCAGCAGGCTTTAAAAAAGTTGGTATTTAACTGGTGCTAGTTAAAAGCAGTTTTTTAATGTTTTCTGTCTCTCTATTTATAGAACAAAGACTACAGTTTCTAATGTCATCTCAGTTCTCCAGCCACTGCCTTGATTTTAACATAGGTCACATTTATGAAATGTCAATGTATTCAGAAAAATTCGTTACTCTAGTCAGCCATTTTATTTAAATCTTCTCATGAAGATGTAACAGATAAGACTGGATAAAACTCTCAGTGGTAAATGGAGAAGAATTTTCAATGGACTCTCTTCTCAAAGCTCTAAAGGAGCATTGTATATATTGCTCTTAAAATAACATTTACACCAATCGTAGGAAAGCGGTATTATATTTACGTAATTTACTGCTTAGTGTTGCTATGGGGCAGATTCTGATATTCTCTCATGCATATTCTGCAAATAGCTCTACAAATTAACATTAATGACCTAAGGGAGGTCCTGTGTTTCCATTGTTTTTGGAATTTGACCCAAAAAGGGACACCCCCAAACTTTAGACTTTTTACAGCATGTTTTGTCTGTAAATGGAAAGGCACTTTAAAATGAAGGTCAGCATCACTATCCCTTCTTTGCAGATGGAGAAAGGTGGGAGAACTGTCTTACTCAAGGTTGTCCAGTTAAATAAAAGAGCCAGATGTGAATCCAGATCCTGTTGGCTGTCTCATATTTCAGGTCACTGTCTCTTCCAATTCATTATTTTAACACATAGTAATCTTGCCTATCAGAACTGGTTGATACCTTTTCATATTATTGGTGACAAAAATCTTATTATAATGTTCTAGAAAGAATGTTATATGTGGGGTTTTTGTTTTACAAAATGTTTTAGTTTTTGTAATTTTATGTATTTTAAAAGAAATAAAAATCTATCAAAATATTACCTAAATAAATATTAACATTTTTTTAATAAGATGGAGTTGATTTTATCCTTCAAAACCAGTAAATATTAATAATATGTTGTTTGTTACTGTCCTGGTTTAATCTGGGGTAGAGTTAATTTTCTTTCTGGTAGTGGGTACAGTGCTGTGTTTTAGATTTGTGCTGAAAACAGTGTTGATAACACCGGGAGGTTTTCGTTCCTGCTCAGCGTAGCAGTGCTTACACAGAGTCAAGGTCTTCTCTGCTCCTCACCCCACCCCACCAGCGAGGAGGCTGGGGGTGCACAAGAAGTTGGGAGGGGACACAGCCGGGACAGCTGACCCCAACTGACCAAAGGGATATTCCACACCATATGACGTCATGCTCAGCATATAAACTAGGGGAAAATCTGGCCGGGGATCCGCTGTTCAGGAACTGGCTGGGCATTGGTCAGTGGGTGGTGAGCAATTGCATTGTGCATCACTTGTTTTGTATATCCTTTTACCATTATTATTATTTTCCCTTTCTTTTCTGTCCTATTAAATTGTCTTTATCCCAACCCATGAGTTTTACCTTTTTTTTTCTTCCTGATTCTCTCCCCCATCCCACTGATGGGGGAGCAGGGGAACGGCTGTGTGGTGCTTAGCTACCAGCTGGGGTTAAACCACAACAGTTACATGTTCATTATTTTTGGTAACATAATATTTCATCTGTATTTGGAGTTAAGCAAAATATGAAATCTATGTCTGTCTAAAATTACCCTAACTGGAAACAAATTCAATATTTTTGTTTTCCCAGTTTTTCCAATTAGTAATCAATTTTACTTCAATAAATTGATGAACAAAAATACCCACTTACATGAGAAATAAATTGCACATGGAACAGTAAGAACATGAAAACATAGGAGAACAATGCTTGTTCTTGTACCACAAGCTGTTGTGGATACAAGCTATCTTTCATTCTCTTTTTTGTAACATATCTAGCAAAACAAGTCTAAGTCTCTGACTGAATCTTCTAAGTGCTAACTCAGTACAAACCATTAATAATGCAGCAGAAAATAATAAAAAAACCTAAGTTACTTAATTTGCTATGAGGCAAGACATTTCCTTTATCAAAATAAGACTAAAGATCAGTGTCATTAGCTGTCTAGGAATCCTTACAAGAATGTCTAATTTTGAAGAATTAAATAGTTTATGTAGTTTACATCAACTGTTTTTGTCCTGTTTTAAAAAGGAAGACAAGCTATTGCTGCATGCACTTGAATTCTTATTAAGAAAGTACACTGTCTAGATTGGCATCAACTTTTAATAATCTAGAGGAGGTAGTGAGGAGATTTAAATTTTAAAATATTCTAACCTATAGAATAGCAGGACAATTTAGAAAATGAATAAGAAGATTCAGGCTTGACACATATTTAAGTCTGAGATTGTCCTTTACTGCATACCTCTGATAAGAATGTTCTTCCTGGCTAGATCAATCACATGGAATCTATACATACATAGCTAAACATGATGTGCAGAAAAATCTGTGTATACAGATCATATTCTGTTTAGTCTTTGGGTAGAATAATTTTATAAAAAAGAAAGTAATGTTTTTAATCATCTAGTGTTCCACTTCCCAGTAGTTAATTATGATGGAAAGGGAGCTCTCCTCCAAAGAGCCTATGAGAACAAAAAATGAGGATAATCTACTTCTGCAGATATATATGTTATATAAGATGTTCCCTTTTTAGATCTAAAAAGAATCAAAGGAAATATACACTTGCATGTATTATATAATTTTTTTTTTTATACAGACAGTACATCACAAGATTTTAAAAAGAGCACTTTTTTCAGCATTCTTAAGTATTCAAAAGAGGAACTTGAGGTCCTAATACAACATTTTGGTTTTTTTCTCTTTTTTTTTGTAAAAATCAGACCCTATGAATGCCAAACTTTCCTAAATGTTAACTTTTTAAAAAAAACCCAAACAACAAACCAACAAAAAAGTGAAGTTGCATGTCACAGTCTGAAATCTCCTTGATGACCACTAGTGAGAGAAGTGCTCTTGTAATATTCATCTTCAGCTAAAAATGACACAGTTTGAAATAAGATGAACCCAGGTGCCAGATTTTCAAATATATCCTTATTTCCTTGGTAGGATCACAGAAACTGATGGACTGGATCTGGCCAACTCTAGCAACCTTTCTCCAAACTAGCCAGTACTAGATCCTTCAGAGGAAAGAACAAGGTATTTAGAAGTATGAAGATACAGAATAATGTTCCTAGCAAGAAAAATTCTTCCAAAGTGATGAAATGAAAAACAATGAGATACTCTGCTCCCCAGTGAGGCATAGGATTTCCAAGGAGACCTCTGGATACTCAGGCCCCTGCCAACCAGGCTGAGGTGTATCATACAAAAATGAAAATACACAAGATGTGACTTTTGATGACTTTCTAGATGCGGGCTAATGGAAACTGAGGACTAGTTAAAAATTCCTTTCAAGTAACTGGATATATTTCATTGTAGATTCATTTTATTTCTGCTGAACTGAACCCTTCTGAGAAGCCCAGAGATCCGATTAAAACAGCAGATGCCTAAGACGTAAGGAGAAAATTCTCAGACATGTCCTAAGTCACCTTGAGACCTTTGGACATTTTTCTCATGTAAAGCATATTCTGATGAGCGTGAACCTTTTGCCTTTTAGCCTCACTTAAATCTTTCCCAGTCTTTAAGCCAAGGCACACATGGCCCTTCAGGGATACTTAAAAAAAATCTAGTTGCTGTCAAGCACTTCTGAAAATGAGTGTCTCCCTCTTCAAATTCTTGGCAGACAGCCAGTGTTTTTTGCAATTTAGGTTCATCATGCTAACATTACACAGATCACTTCTTAAAATAACTGGAATAAGATGGCATGCAGTATTGAATCAAAGAATCCATGAAGTGCAACGTTTGGTAAAAACAGTGCATAAATCACAAGTTATGCACAGTAGGGGTCGGAACCTAAGTTTTTTATTTAGTCCTTCATCTGGCAGAATTTCCCTTGACTTCCATGGGAATTTGCTTTGATGAAAGACATCAGTACTTGACCTTAGAGCTTTCTTCTAAATAGGGAACTGTTTCACTGGATGAATCAGATGATTATTTCTTTTGTATGGAGGATGGCAACTTCATATTTCAGTGTATATTTCCAAAGCACACAGCAGAATGTAGGGCAAGTCCTAGCTAGCTGAATTTTTGAAAGGTGTCAATATACCCTACAACTGAGGTTAAATTAGGGGAAGTGAATGCATAGGAACAAATACCACTGCCTACATTTTACTGTGGTGCTCTGTTTGGCCCCTCTGGTTTTGACAGAGTGCCTCAGGTTATATTCTCCTTGCACCCACCTCTTGAGTTAGGGAGGCAATTAGGAAACCCTATATTATGTAGATACAACTTCACAAAGACGAGTATTAAGTACCACTGTACTTGAAAACCTAAACACAATGGTGTTTTGATAGCACTGAATTTCTGCCTTTGGAAACAAAGTTAGGTTTGTACTTGGTTTAACGAAGAACACACCTCATGGTTTCTGCCTCTTGGATAACACTTACTATACTAGACATTTAATTGAGACACCTAAGTCAGGGGAAGATGATATAGGAATAGGGAAACAAGAAGATTTTCCACTCTTAGACATCTATTTAAAAGAGATATCAGATAGGGTGAAATGTCAGATTTCTGGAGTAATAATCCAAGCTGCCAGGAGTGCACTGGATGTTCTGTACTTAGCTCAGGGAATGTGATCCTTTACCACCATCTGGTTTTTGTCTTCTTTCAGCAACAGCACAGGAAGATTCTCCAAACACAAAAACATTGTTCCTGTAATCCTAGCTGAGACCCGAGACCTCACTTATCCAGAGCTGCGAAAAGCAGTGGACTGAATCAGTCTTGGAGGTGTCTGTCTCTTCCCCTTGTCTTTAGAAGGAGCTTGGGACATGCATGATACTAACTTAGGCACCTAATCTCAGATCCGAATATTAGGGGATGGATGAAAGCTCATATTTTCATTTTTTTTAGTTCAAACCTGCTTATATCCAACCCCTTCTTTCAAAGAACTACCCACACCTTGTCTTACACCAGCTTTTCTTATATAACTTTTCACCAGGAAAAGTTAACCTTCTGCATCACAAGATCCTAATCTGTCACTTTGCAAGTGTGTCACATTAATCCACATGAAATATATACCTTTTGATTCATCACAGGACCGTTTCTGTCACACGGCTTCATCCCTAACTGGGATGTCTATTTATATCATGACATATCCTGAAAACCTACCAGATTGCTTTAACTGACAATAAAGAAATTAGACCTGTATATGTTTTGTATAAGGACAGGACACTGTACGACACCAAAGAAGCTCACCTGAAAGCAGTGCTTCAGGTCTCAGGAAACCGAAGACTTGTGTTTCTGAATATGTGAACCAGGCAGTTAGTTGTTTCAGATTCAGCTGAGAATCTGCCTTAATGCGCTTTTCTAAAGAAAAACCATTGATCTCTACGAGCTTTGCATGATACCAAATAATTGCAAAAAGTCAAAAAGGCATCTAATTCTCCCTAGTAAAAACAGTTTTCATGCAGTTAACTTTACAATGGAAAGTGACATTATAAGCCCAAGTGTCCTTGAAAGGTTTCTATGCTTTTTAGAGGAAATTAAGAAGGTTCTCTGAGGTAAGATGAGGTCTAAGGCTAATGTGCCTGGTTGTAAATTCAGGCACGGGGATTGTTTGTTCAGAGGCAATATGATAAGCGGTGGTAAGAATCTGTTGGTTTAAATGGTACATTAGGTGACAACGGAAGCAGTATCTCCCTCTTGTAAAGTACTGCTCTGATTTTAGTTTATTACTTTTAATGGCTAATAACATGTGGGTGAGTAGAGGGACTTTCTTTGTGGTGTCCAAAGGGGAAAATGTTTTCCCTCTATGATATCAATTATTACGATGGAAGCGGGGGAGCCTTTTTCTTAAATTAAAAGTAGAACGCTATAAAACTTGTCAATATTTTATACTATTTCTACATGAACTGGGCTTATGCAAATAAATATTTTTCAACTTCAGATATATGCAAACCCAGAAGTTTTTGTATAGGGCTGAAAATGCCTAATATGTCATTCATTTCTATTCCTTCAGGAGTATGAGTAACAATTTTTTTTGCATATTTCCTGTTGCAGGAAATTGATTTCATGTAGCTTGTAGCACCATGAGAACTTGAACGGGTAGCGCAATCCATGTCAGGGCAGAACCTGCTTGGGAAGTCAACTGGGTTGTTACAGAGTTGTCAAAAGTTCTTGCTTGGTTATGGGTAAGAAATTATTAATAGGTTAAATAGAAAGGTTGCCATTAATTTGCAGATGGTCTGTAGGTCTGAGAAGAGTAGGAGATTGGGACCTAGCCCAGTAGGATGATACTCTTTGTGAAGTAATAAGGATAAGGAAATACAATGTCCATTTATACACCTCCTTGTGAAAGTTTTCTAGAGTGAGCAGAATTTGCTTCTGAGTCACTGGAGCTGTAAGTAGCTATGACTGCTGTTTCCTGTTCAATTCTCCTAGGTTTATTTGCTATGTCATCTTGATGCCTACTGTATCTGGGCCAGCCAGGAGCTATCTATGGCAGTAGTGCCTGTTTTGTTACTTTATCTGCATTATTCATAGCATCAGATAGTCACTGTTTCTCAGTGGTGCTCCTGCCTGTTACCACATCACAAACAGTTATAATACTCATATTAACACTACTCCTACTAGTCAGCTGGGAGACCATTTTTGCATTCCATAGCCTCCATTTCCCTAGTCTGCAAAACATATTTCACAAAGGCGGATAAGTGTTACTATACCTGAGCTATGGCTTCAGTCATCATTTCTCTTTACTTGCCCCTCCTTGTCTCCCCTTTCTATTAATTTTTTTACCAATTTAAGGGCTCCCGTTGATCTCTTTGCACCCCATCTCTGATTCTCTCACATGTCCCTTAATCCTTGCTGTCCATACTGTTGATCTTTACTATTTTTGCTCCTAATTTTTTTCATGAACATTTTCATTGTCTAAAGACCCCTCTCTCAAATATCCCCATTACCCCCATTATTCCTGTACATGTCTCTGGCTGTCTCTTCCTGTCCCTACCTAACCACCTTAAAGAGTACTCTGTGATTGTTGCATTTATTTTGTCCTGTATTTAAGTTATTATTGTCCTGTTAATCCCACAGCAAAATCAAGAACACTGTAGACTGCACTTCCCACCAGAGGTGACACATGTCAGTGAGTTAAGGAAGCTCCACAGAGGTCTAGCCCTCCAGGGCTAGATTTCCTCCCAGGAGGATAATGATGGTAAGCATTGATCCATAGCATAGTAGGTTCCTGCCGTGAGTCTACTCAGTCAGAAGCAGCTGCCTTTTGCCCTAGATCCATCTTCTGCATAGGTTCACCATGGTAGCCCCATGCCCTGTTCATACAGTTTGCTTGGTCTGGGCAGAAGGAGAGGCTCAGACTGTCTTTTTTGCCTCTCCTCTTCCTCTCGATGCATAGCTTAGCATGTGTTTTAGAGCAAGAACCTAGACAAATCTGAGAAGATGTCATTGATATGATCAGAAACTTTGAAAGCCTGTTTCATTGGGGTGTTTTTTTGCAGTCATGCCTCACATGTAGCATGAAAGCATCTTACCAACTGAAAAAATGGGGAATTTACACAGCACACTCGTCAACACCCACATTTTATAAAATGTGACCAATAGATCCTCAGAAACCATGAACACTCCAGGGTTTGGGGATCCCTTCTCCCCGCTCCATGCAGTGTCTAGAGGTCAACAGCTGCCTACCGACACCCCAGTAACTTCATTTCCTACAGCCTCTATGTCACACACAGTGAATTGGGTCTTACATGCAAAGACTGGCGCTTCCTAGTGGCCTTGAGAAAGCTGACAGCATGACAAAAGAAGTGATTGGCTGCTGGATGCATAATAGTGTGTAGAATATGCATCTACATATGTTGAATCTTTCTTGGTAATGACAATAGAAACATTTCAACTTGGAAGAGTATGAAAGGCTGACACAGGGTGAACTCATGCAGCCAATCTTTGTCAGCATTTCTAGAGGGCAATGTAATAACAGTGGGGAAAAAAACCGGCATCTACAAATCACCGAATGGAGAACAGTCTTCAGGAAGCATTTAAACAGAAGGACAGTTAAAATTTATGACTTAGGCATTTAGGCTCAGGCTTTTCTGATCTTACGTGTCAGAACAAAGTCAGTTGTAAAGCAATACCACAAAATCGTTGGTAATGAGGGAGACGCAACTGTCAGACAAGAAAGTTTCAAGTAGAGTTCAAGATGAAGAGAAAAATAAATTTATGATCAAGGTGCTTGGAGTTTTCTGATTTTGTTTGGTGGGGAAAAAAGAAATATCATCTTCAGAAGTGATGTATTAAATGGCTGTAAATGGAAGGAAAAAAAGAAAAGAAAAGAAAAACTGCCAAAAAATAGTAAAGTTTAAAGCCTCCCAGACACATTTTATTGTCTTTTCATAAAGAGCATGTCTTTTTCTCTTTTTGTTTATTATGACCTTATGGGAATCTGAAACAAAAAAGTATTCTTTATTGTGAAATATTGGGGAAAAATACTTAAAAACTTGTGAAGACTTTATGGATGCCACATGCCAACATAACATATCTAACCTGATATTCATGTAGCTGTTCCGCCATGCAGTATTCCAGAAAGTTTTTAACAAGTGAGCTGAAAAGAAGTAACTTTCATATAGTTTTATATATATTGACAATATTGCCATGTAGCCATGTCTAATGCCTGAAAAATGGAATATAAAATGAAAGTTTCATAGTGTGGTGAAGCTGAAGAAAAGGCACACTTAAAGTGATGATGCACTGAAATCATTAAAGGCCAGATGAGAGCTGCTCTGATTTGTATTATCTTGGGATTCAGCCCTTAGATTTTAGTGCTGTTTTGGAAAATCCTGCAAAATTTGGATGATAAACTGTGCACTTCTAGCTCTCACCCTTGCAAATATGTATTGTTAGGTTACAAGATAAAAGGCCCATCTCCACACACATGAAGGAGCACAGAAGCACAAGGGTAGGTGGGGGTGTCCCAATTACCCCTTCAGAGACACAGTCCCTCCCCAGACTGTCCCAGAGGAGCTTCAGCCCCATGGGCCAAGGGTGGCACCCAGCACTGTAGGTCAACGGGAGTGCACCTTACAGACTTGGGGAGTCACTGCTTATGGGGATGGAGACACTGTGTGGTGCTGGGAAAAGCATTTCAGGATTACACACTTACTATGAGATGTTTGGGGAATGAAGCAAAGGTGGCAAAAGGGAGGTATAAGGTGGTTGGGGAGGAACAAGCGTGGGAAAACAGGTAAGGGGATAAAAGGGGAGGGTTGCGCTTAAACAGGAGTGGTCAGTGTGTGCATTTGGCCATGCCTTGTGCCTGTGAGTATAGTCTGTCCTGTCTTCTCAATAAAATCCACTTCTAACTCTTTTTCTGGGTAAGGGATTACGTATGTAGTGCACATGTGTAGATGGACATCTAAGTGCCAGCAACTGGAGGGGGACCACAAAGCAGACTTACGTCACCTAAATTTAGAGAAATTCCCTTTATAGTCAATAAGAAAAAATATTAAGCAGTTTTAGAGTGTGAAAGTGTTGATTTATTTCAGACATGGAATGTAAAGCTAGAGGTGCCAGTTTCTCTTCAATGAGAAAGCAGCCCGGCATGATTATCTCACTGGTAGATATTTACATTTGGTAAGCTGATCCTACCCTAGAAGACAAACATTATGTATTGTGGTCAGGACAGTTCACAGAGAAAATCACAGGTCATAAATTACCATGTTTACAAGCAAGTGTTATGGCACTAGCACAAAGATTATCCAAGGTATAAAGATTATTCTAGAACTTAATATTTAAATATTTTCATTTTTATTCTTGGTATTGATGACTAACTACACTTCAACATCTTGAAGACTGTTTCTGCTAAGGAGTGAATGTCACAAAAGCATTTCTTTGATGCAATGTTGCAGCTCAGAGTGAATGTAAAATAAGACCTATTTCCAAAAACATAATAAAGAACAAATTGAGGGAGAAATTCTCTTTGCTTACACCTCACATTCAGAACTTAATCCCAAACTTGCTTTTTCTTCTAGGGTCATAGGATCACAGGAAAACTCATATGGGAAAGGGGCTCAGGAGGTCTGTAGTCCAATCTCTTTTTCCAAGCAGGGTCAGAGGTAAGATCAGACCAGGTAGCTCAGGGGTTTATGCAGTTTGGTCTTGAAAAATTTCCGATGATGGAGATCACACAAATTCTCTGGGCAACCCGTTCCAATACCTGACTGTTCTCAGAGTGAAAAGTTGTCCTTCTGTGCAGCCTGAACCTCCACTGTTTCAAATTATGCACATTGTCTCCTATCCTCCCACTATACACCATGGCGAAGACCCTGGACCTCTTTCCTTGATAACCTACCCATAGGTATTGGGGGGCTGCCATTAGGTGCCTCCCAGCTTGATGAGCCCAGGTCCTTCTCCTCACAGTTGCAAGTGCTCCAGTCCCCCACAGTCTTCTTGTTGTTTATCACCATCCTTTTTGTACTGCAGTCCCAAAGCTGGATGCAATATCTCGTTGAGGTCTAACAAGTGCTGAGTAAAGGGGGATGGTGACTTTACTCAGTCTCCTGGCTCTGTTCCTGCTCCTACAGCACAGGACACTGTTGGCCATCATCACTGCCAGGGCACAGGGTTGGTTCATGATTAACCTTCTGTGCTCCAGGACTCCCAGGTCCTTTTCAGCACAGCTGCTATAATATATATTAGTAGGCTGGGAATAATAAAATATAAACTTATTTCAAAGTATACTTTATTGGACATATAACTTTGACCTAGCTTAGTTTTTAGAACTTTTAACTTCCTGAATGTTCACTTTTCTTCTTTGCAAATATAGGCTAGTAAGATCTGGGGGTTAACATGACCTTTTGATCTGAGCTTGTACTACATAGTGAATTGCTCAAGCTTAACTGAAGGCAATAATAAAGGCAATAATATAAACAATCTCTTCCTCCAGGCTAAGAAGTTCCATCCCTTTTTCTCCTTGGTTTAAGATCAGAATTTGCTATAAGGCTCACAGAAGATGAGCTGGCTAAAGCCCTTCTGTTGATGAAATAGTTTGAAGACAATATTATAGCTGAGCAGCCAGTGAAAGTATTTCCACTGAGCTAATGTCATTCTCCACTTTTGTACGTTCTCTCTCTAATCATTATATTTTATTTTTAATCAATCATAATGATTGAACAAAATGAATTATTTTCTCTTGGGTTTTAGTCCTTACTATGTCAAGGGTATTCAGAACAGTCTATTTTTTTCTGGATAAGGCCTTGGATATCTTCAATATAAACCCCAGAAAGAAGCAACTGTACCTCAGAACAAAAGATGTGAAAAATAAAGTAGGCTATAGTGTCCTGCCTCTGTGTTTCATTAGGGAATGAGAAGAGGGAAATCATATTTCTAAACTCTAAAGATCACATCTGTTCACTCCAGAAGCTCAGTTAATTTGTTTTTTCCCAGATGCTTTCAGCTTTTAATCGCTTGCAGTGCTTGTTTCCATTATCAGAGATCCTTCTTTGCAGAACCTTCGCATTTATGATGCTTCTTTTCAATAGCCTGGCTTTTTTGTGCAATTGTTTCAAAGGCAATTCTTGTTAACTGGTGGAAGAATAGGAAATTTTCTGTTCCAGAGAGAAGCAAAATTAAAACAAAAACTTCAGCATGCAGAAATCAAAGTTAGTGACAATTAATTCATTTAAAAGATGGGGGATATTCTGGGTGAAATGAAAAGACTGCTTAATTCAGGGAAAAAGCATCTATCTTTATGACTACCTGGTCCCTGTCAGAAAACCCAGGGCCCATCTAACACTGACCTCCTGATTTTATGCCATCTTGAAAAAGATTCTGTATTTTTGACAGGGCCAAACAATTAAGGCTTAGATCTACCCCTGCTTCCTGCATTACTTCTGTCGTACCTACTTAATTAATATCCATATTTACATGGAAAATGACTTAAATATCCAGGTTAACTAGTTAACTACATTAAGATATGCAAGGAATTTGGATTTGGCTTCCTGCTGTTCCTTTCCTCCTTCCTGTGACATTATTGGAAATGTAAAGACTGTGTCTGATGTAGTAATCCTGTTTTTTGAATTTGAACAGGGATGTCCATCAAGTCTTTGCCTGGATTTGTCTGTTGAGAATTTCCTAACACATTTCTGCAAATTACAAGTCTGCAAGTGAGAATGTGAGATATGAATTTATGCAAATGGTATTTCAAACCTGCCCGACTACCAAACAAACACTGTATGAGAATGAAAAAAGGTTAATGCTCTCTGTAAATCCTACGGGAAAATGTAGGCATCTGTTGTTAGATGTTTATTCAGCTTGCAAGAACTGAAATTGGTAGAACTATTTTACAGTCAATGGAGAAAAAATGAGCACTTGCAGAATGTGTTTTCACTTACCCAAACAGAAATGTGTAAAACGGTTCAAGTGAATCATGTTTTTAAAGCATTTTGATTCTCCTCCTCTCCTGGAGGAACCCAGAGTCACTATCTCAAATGTAGATATCTGCATTACCAGTTGCTAAAGTTACTGAGATAAACGTCCCTGAAGAAACCTGATTTTGAGGGTCAGGGTCCTAGTTTGATAACACAAGTGCTTGTCTTGAGTTTGGAAACAGTTTAATCCCTGCTGCCTGAGTGGGACCTTTCTGTATGACGCAGAGCAAATCATTTTGAGTGAGAGACTATAAAGCATTTTGACGTGCTGACCAGGAACTCTCCAAAATGATTATACATTTTATGTTAAGAAAACATTGGACAAACATGGAATTTACTAGGTAGTAATTCAGAAACAGATTTTCTTCCAGAGTTTTGTATAAACCTTCTTAGAAGTTGTAGTTGTCTCTTCAATATGAAACATTGCTGATCAAATCTCAACTTTACTGAAATTCCATGCATATTTCCTTAAAGGAACATTTTGTTTACCATATGCTATACTTTCTGGGAATAGAGACACCATTTCTGTATGTTGGTTTTATGCTAACGTAACTCCATTGCAACACCACTGAATCAAACCCCTAATGTTTACCTACGAACAGAATATTTCTTAGTTATAAAAAAAGTCACATCTTTAAACTAAGGAAAATTTTGATCATTCAACATGGTCAGATCACATGCAATTTTTATCATATAATCTGCAAGACTGTGCTTCCTCTGATAAAGGACACTCTAACCCTTTCTTAATGAAGGACATTCTTCACGTCAAAAGTTTGGAGAAGCCATTTAATAAACCTAATGATACTCCTCATAGAAGATGGGATGCCCTCAAAAAGATAGTTATAGAGCATTTGATTTCCCTGACCGCTAATAATCTTTTGAAAATATCATAGTCTAGTTGGTGATGCCATACTGATTGATGTATCTTCTTTAGATAAGACTCATAAAAGCATTAGATCCTCAAGGATTTATAAGAAATTAAATTGTGCTACGGGTAAATTAAACACTTACTCTCTGGAAAATAAAATCTCTCAGATGGTATAGCTAAAATAATCCAATTATGAAAAGCAGGCAGAATTACTTGCTTTTTCAAATTAAAAACAAGAAAAAAATTATAATTTCAGACTAAATTCCATGGAAGATAAATATGAAAATAAGAAATTGAAGAGATCTTGATGCTCAGTTGAAGATTGCCTGTAATATCTTTTGTGCTTTCTAGTAAAAGCAAAGGTCTAAGGAAGAAGTTTTAAGCAAATACATGAATGAGGCCCTTATGCCAATTAGATAATTTTGTATTTATGGAACAGCTTCTAAACATACTTTACTACTGCCTGCTGACAAAGTTATCTATTGCCTTCTTTAAATATGGAAAATTCTCGCTTTAATTGCTGCTTTGGATTTCAAGTTTGGTCATAGGTCCTAAGGTGACTGAAGACTTTGCTGAATGGAGAGCAAAAAGTGCTGAGATTTCTAGCTAGCTACTCTGTTGCTTAGAGAGAGAAAAAAAGACTGATTTTCACTTTAGTTTTCATATTGAATTTTGACCCTGTCTAGGAGCTTCAACAAAGCAATAATACTCTACCCATTACTGAGGACTCATGGTGACTCCACGAGTTTTTCATTTGGGTTGCAATAATGCCTTTGTATGTTCTATTAAAGACTAGATAAATAGAAGGATATTAGATAGCAAAGCTTGTTGTTTCAGTCTGTCAGCTTAAATCTCCTGTACAAATATTATCTAAGATTCTTGTTTTCAGGCTAAATGTTTTTTTTTTTTCTTGTACTGTAAGCATCATTTAAATAAACGAAACCAATCCAGACAAAAAGCAACCCTGGTAACACTAGGAAAGCTCTTAATCTTCTCCTCTGTATTAAACAATGAATACCATAGCAGAAGCAAAACGGGGAAGGAAGATCTTGAGTACTGGGGTAGATTTATTTAAAGCTATTGAATAGCAGCTGTTGAAATATGGCCTTTCAGATGTCCTGGGTGTTATTCTTAGACCCACTGCTATACTGAAAGATAAGAGGGAAATCACTGTGTCTTAAAACTTTTAAGCTTTAAACTCTGTCACTGTTTACCCTAACACAGTCTACCTTGTTCGTTTGATATCTAAGCTCCCTGTGGCATGGTCAGTCTCTTGTTAGAAGTTTGTGCAATGTCGTGCAGAATGGGACTCCTCTGAGAAAGTTATCTGTGAATTTGAACCTTTACATTTACTTACAGATATATATCCTAAAATAAAATATTTTAATATGTATATAATTCATACATTATATATATATGGATGCAGATGGTAAATGCATTTTATTAGACCTGGTAAAGTACAAAGGCTGCCAGTTATAGTTATATTCTTGCTGTTTAATATGGCTTCTTAAAATTACAATTTTACCTTGACTGGGCAGCCTTCCTGTTCATCTCTTCCTTAGGATTAGGGGAGGTGAGTAATCTCCATCAATTTTCATTGTATATGGATTTCTTCTCAATCACATGCATAAAACTTAAAGCCTATTGTTGATTGCTTTTCTCCTGGTATGCCATGCTGGAAGCCTAAGTATGGAAGTTATGTCCTTGACTTTACACCTCACTTCATAAGAGCATCTACAAATGTCCTCCAGAACTGGTTGTGAACAAAAACAGATGTCCAATATGCTTGGGAAAAAATGACAGAAAATGTCACAATACTTTTTCCTCAAAGGTGCTTAAAGAAGATTACGGTGGTGGTGGGGTGGTGCAGAGAAATTAACAGATAAATAAGAAAATGTCTATACACTAAGAAGAAACTATCTACCAGATGTCTACTTGGACTAATCTTGGTGACTTGCAGCATGTGATTTGCATTCTGGTTGTGACAAGCAGATTTAACAATCTGTGTTGCTGAACTAAAAAGCTGTAATAAATTTCCACTTCTTCTATGTGAAACAATGTTTATTTCTTGATTGACTGAGTTCACTAAATCATACTAAGTTACATACCTGAAAGAGGGTGCAGCACTGAATTTGTGGTTGATGTGGTTACTGTGAGAAAATAATTGCTTCTAATAAAGGAATACAATTAGCTCTTAATTTCAATTTGCTTTTGGTAGAAACATATAAGACATCTAACAATGTCCAATCTCTATGGAGCAGTCAGAATAGAACACCTTTCAATAAATTTTGAATTTCTTACTTTCCTGGTGCTAATAAAGGAATGAGGTTATAATGCAATAAATTAATCAAAAGTATGAACTGCCAAATCATGAATATTTCCTTTAATATTACATTCATTATTGCTGTGAATTGTCCCAGATTCAGGTTCAGCAACATTCAGGCCCCACCTGAACTCTGTGAGTTCCTGAGATTCATTGTACGCTAAATTAGGTGTCTACTATAGTATCTGTCTGGGAAGGAGGCTCCAGTGACTGTATAAGGACTGTAAACTATTTTTCCGGTGGATTGCAAGCTATATGAGTAGTGACTGAAAGAATACAAGTTTGTATCTTGGTTTTCATTAAGCTTAGCTATTTTAGACTCCTAGATAGATTTTTTTCTCCAGCTTAGAATTTTCATAGAATCATAGAATCACAGAA
>NW_009228322.1:2784-5905 GCF_000690835.1 Fulmarus glacialis | reverse complement strand
TCTCTGGCACAGAAAGGACAAATTAAATAAACATGCTTGATTGCTTAAACATTTGTTTTTTAAATTAGCAGCAGCTTTTTTATATTAAAGTATGTGGATATGCTGCTGGGGAACACTTTAGCAAGTTGTTTTTTTCTTCCTGGTGCTACTTTTCCAGAGTGATTCCTGATTTAAAAACCAAATGCAAAATGCAGGCCAAGTTTGAGGTTTAATCCTGTAAAAGATGTCGATGGGAAGAAACTGTGCTGCTTGGAGCTGTGGGGCCCTGTTGGGATGCGTGATGGGACAGGCCTTGAAGGCAGCAGCGTTTGCAAACCGTGCCTTGCAAGTGCTGGAGAAAAGGGTCTATGAACGTCCACAGCTTCTCAGGAAAAGTTTAGTGGTCCATGAATTGTCAAAATGTTGAAATCTCCTGCAGGGAGGTGTTTGGAGATGCTGAGATCGTAATTGTCTGTGTGCTCACAGGGACGTGGATCTGCAGCCCTCGTGCCGTGGTCTCAGTGAGCTGGGCTTGGGGACCAGCTGGGCTTGGGCTTGGCATCTTCCCCTCCACGCATCGCATGGTGGGTGACCCTGTGCCGAGCTCTTCCCCGGCTCTGCCTCTGGGTTTGTTTTTACTCTTTGGTCTCTGTCTCCTTTACATGGCAAAGAGACAGCCCAGCGTGAGGGTTACAGCTTGTTCGTCATTACGGGATAAGAGGGTTCTAGATGCTGCTCTAATAGTAACCAAGATTGCTAAATAGCATCTCTGGGAAGGCAAAATGCAGCCAGAGAGACGCTAATGCTTCAGATTGACCTTGCTTGAAGTGTGGTGGGGGGGTGCTGTTTCTGTAGGCTTGCTATCAATTTCTTAAAATAGCATCTGTCCAAAAAATAACACCAATAACCGAGCAAGGATCCCTGTGGGAGTACCTGTGGGAGTACTGTCCCTGCTGGGGCTTTCTGGGTGTGGTGGCATTGCAGATTAAACTGTGCTCCTGGCAAAGCTCCCGGCAGCTGGCTCGGGGACCAGCCTGGCTTGGGGGAGCCCAGAGGAGGACCCTGGGCTGGCGCTGCTCCCTTTCCCTTTGCGTGGACTCCAGGCCACATCCTTAATTTTTTAATTAATGGATGCATCCCGCATGAGCACAGCTCGAGCTTGGTTTTTCCAGCCGCAGCATCGGGGCCTCTCCGCGACCTGAGCCGGGAAGGGGGTGGGGGAGCAGATGCTGCTCCGTACCGTGGCTCTGCACCCTTCCTAAAGGCGACCGGCAGTAGTGGTGGTGTTGTTGTCTTGTTTTTATGTACTAAAGGTTTAATAAATGGAATTAAATACTGTGAAACTTAAGGTAATTAAATGTGGAAGCAGAAGGAAGAAAATTGTAAAGCATCCTCTCCAGGAAACTAATAGGCTCCATGCCTCCTTATCTTAATGATTTTCATAATTTAGCTGAATGCAGAGATAATGGATCTGATGAACCTTTCTGGAGCTAACTTTAGATTTAATGGGCCTCTTGCTGGGGAGTGGGGTGGGGGCAGGTGCAATCAGTGTGCTTAAGGAGGGAGATAAGAGCAAGAGAGGCTGAAATAAACAGCCAGGCGGGTTTTCCAAAGACTTAAAAGTTGCTGCGTGTCCACGCTGAGTGCTCCCTTCTTCCCACCTGGAATTAACCTCGGAAATCATTTTCAGAGGCCATGTGATTTCCTCCGGCTCGGCCGCACCAGTGGTGCCAGCAGGTTTTGTCTTTCTGCAGGACCTCTGACCCTCCCTGGGACAAGGGAGCAGCAAAGCTGGGATCATCTGCGTTAATCTGGTCTCATTGAGGCGGGATCAGTGAAACCACCTCGCAGATTCACTGTATTATGGAGCAGATTGAGGGACTTAGAGAGCAAATTTAATAAATATCATTTTGATATTACTTGGTGGGGCAAAAAAAACATATCCGCTGAGCGGCCGATGTTGAAGCACCTTGTGAAGGTGTGTTTGGAGAGCTGGGGGAGAGGGGATGGGGAAAATGCTGAATATTGACATGGGGTGGGGTGCAGGAAGAAAGGACACCCCTTGGGACTGGTGTGGGCCAAGAGCTGGGTCACAGCAGCACGTGCAAAAGCAAGCAGGGCTGGGTGTGCTTGGGGAAGGGGGGAAACGTGGATGTTTGCTAAGGGATGGAGGTAACACGGCGCAGGACCTGCACCTTCGGTTCCTTTCTGGTGCAGCCGTGAGTCTCCTCCTGCCTCCTCGGCTCTGTCGGCAGTTTGCATGGCCGGGGCGCACAGGGCGCTCCAGCTGATTTAGGAGCAGGGCTGGGTGGAGATGCTGAAGCTAACCCCGGACCCAAAGCAGCTTTGCTGTGCTGGCGCAGTGACTGCTGCCCACGATGCAGAGCCAAACTGACCCCCGTGGACCCGGGACTAAGCTGGCACCCCTGCATGGGTGCTCCGGGCAGCGTAGAGCGGCTTTAGAGGTGGTGGCGAAGCTGGGGTTGTTTTTGCAGCCGGCTATTTGAAATCAGCAGCTACCACATTGGTTTATGTCTGCTTTGTGCCGGGGAGGTGGCACAGTGTGGTGCCACATCTAGGGAGGCTCTGGGGGCTCCTGGGACAGCCCCAGGTGTGGGGTTTTGGGGGGTCCCTGTAGTTCCCGGTGGAGTCTTTGAGCTGTGCTCTAACACATCTGAAGTTTCTTTGGGAGCTTTCCAGTGGAAAAAGCAGAGCTGCTCTAACAGGCCAAGGGCATGAATGGGGGTACGTGAGGCGGGTGCAGGCACCTGGGGTGCCCAAGTGTGACCTGGGGAGCCGGGCTGGGAGCAGGCGCTGTGCCCACGCTGAGATCCACGCTGCGTGCCACGTCCCGCTTGCAGATGGGGTCTTCTGCTGGGCCGCAAGCGGAGCGGTGCAGCCAAGCAAAATCCTGTCCAAGGGGCCTGCGGAAAGCTCCAGCTACAGGGGACGAAGGGAAAGCGATTGTAGTGCGAAACCCCTAAACACTTTCTTCCAGGGCTGGTCATGGTGAGCAAGGTTTTGGCTGTGCTAGGGTGTGGGGACGGGTGCTGCTGCCCACCACCTCTCCTGGGAAGTGTGCCTGGATCGTGCACCTTCCTGAAACGCTCCGGCGAGGGCAGCGTGCCCGTCACGCGCCTGC
>NW_009228322.1:0-2748 GCF_000690835.1 Fulmarus glacialis | reverse complement strand
CCTGCGCTGAGAACCCGCAGCGGAAGGTGCAGCACTTGCAGCCAACAGGCAGCCGAAGGGGCTGGTTCATCTTTGTCCCCGGCAGGACCCCCTGCCTGCTGGAAAAACTTGGATTAGGAGAAATGTGTGACCTCTTGCTAACCCCCTTCCCCTCTCACTCTGCAAGATGTTACAAAGAAGGAGGGGGAAAAAAAAAAAAGAAAAAAGAAGAAAAAAACACATGCTGTGGCCAATCCAAGGAGGGCAAGAGACGGGGACCATATCATTAAAATGCTAAAAATGAGCGTGCTGAAAACAGACACAATTGGGTATTTAAAGCTCTGAATGAAAAGAGTGTGTGTTAGCCGGCTTGTGGAGAGCTGGTCTCCCAGAGCCCCTGGAAAATATGTGGTCAAGCCCGTACCATTAACTTTTTGTTTCTGGTTTGTAAAGTAGCTGTGAAATCCCCGGGGGGGGCACGGACCCCGCGTCCCTGCCAGGCCAGGGAGGACGCCCGCGCTCTGCCGGAGGGGCAGCTTTGCCAGTCGCTTGATGCACGTCGGGTAGCGGCTTGTGCATGCCCTGAGCCTTTTGCTGTCCTGCGGCAGCAAAAGTGTCGCCAAAATGCGACACTCAGCACGGGGACTCGCGTGTCACCGGGGACCCCTCTGCCACCTCTGTTGTAGACCGGGTGGGATCTGCACCAGCCGGTCCCTCTTGCGCTGAAGCGTGGGGTGCACGGATGGAGAGACAAAGCGGGAGGCGCGACCCAGAGTGGGAGCTGCTTCAGCCCTGCCCCGAACCAGCCACAGATTTATTCCTGGGTGAATCACCGCTAAGTCACTTCAGGGCTGTTGCATCATTTGTTTGCAGCTTCTTAAAACCTGGGCAGCTTGGGCTGCTGGAGGCTACCAGCTCCGGTGCCCAGGAGATGTGAGGTCCTCCAGCGGTTTACAGTGCCTCCTTTACGTGGAAATGTGGATCTTTGCAGCCACACTCGAGCATGGGTTTGCCGCATCCCAGCTCGTCCCTGGGTGGAGATTGTGGCCAGTGGTTAGCTGCAGGTTGACGCTGGCCGCCATGTGCCATGCGGGAGGGCAAAGGTGTGCACGGGGTTATTTCTGTGCATGTATGTGGGTTTCCCTCGTGTGCACATGCAGAGGGATCCGCGTGGGTGCAAAATGCCCCTAAAGTGTCTCCTAGGGCAGGTATTAACTGCCAGGCTGGGCTTAGCTCCAGCAGGCAGGAACAGATGAATCAGACACTTAATGGTAAAATCAAACCTCTCGGAGTATTAAAAACAACCCAGCTCCAGCGGGCTCCTCTCTGCCGTCTGGGGAGCCCCAGTGAGAAGGAGCGAGAAGGGATTTTAAACCAAACTGGGATTTTTCGGGGCCCTCCCACCCCACCATATCTCTTGGCTGCCAGCCTCTCCAAAGGGGAAGTTTTATCCCGCCTCCCGCAGTCTCGGATGTCAGGTTGGCAAGAAAAATCCCATCTGTTTTCAATCTGGATCCTCACTTCCATCCACCCAGCGTTTCTCCTCCCCGAGCTCCCCCGCTCCCAGCCCCCAGAGCTGGCGTGCACGCCAGGCAGGCCTCAGTGACGCTTTTTTTTTTTTGCTTTTTTTTTTGCTTTTTTTTTTTTTCCTTCTAAAAATGTATGTGGCCTCCTTTGCCCCCTGCGTCCCCCCCTTCTCCCAGGCACATGCTCCAGCGCAGCTCTCTCCGCGCTGGGGCCTGCCAAGAGCTTCTCTGCGCTCAGCCCCGCTACGGTCGCTGGCTTGGAGAATTCCCAAATGACCAAGGATTTTCAACCCCAAGCTTTCAAAAAAAAAAAAAAAAAAGAAAAATCTCCCTCTGTGTGAAAAAAAAAAAAAGGCAAAATTGATATGGGAGGGGAGAGAAGGAATTTTGTTGTTGTGATTTTTTTGTCTGGGGGTTTTGTTCAGTTCCAGCTTCTTGGTATGATTTGGAAAAGAGCAAGTACAGAGTGTTTTGTTCCTGCCCAGAGATAACAGCTACTCTGAAATCCTATATAGAGTCAATGCAAAGATGTATATGTAGCAATCGTGATATCCTAATCTCTCTCTGAAGAAACCCTTTTGTTGCACACCCCCTCTCGCCTTTCTGTTCACTGTCCTCTCTTGCTGCGTTATGTCTTATTTAAACTATAAAGTCCTCGGGCTAGGAATTACCTTCTCTCTTTACAGATGGCTGCAAGAGCTTTGCACGTCTGTGGAGCTCCATGAAAAATAAATGAAGAAGGTTGTGGCTTTTGTTGTTGAGTTTTCTTTTTTTTTTTTTTTTTTTTTTTTAAAGTGTTTGGAGGTGAGAGTTTATCTGATCGTAGAGCCAGACCCAAGGTAGCAAGGACCTGATGAGTGGTGTTGGGCTTTGCATTGCCAAAAATCTCAAGGCAGGGGTTATCCCCGCTGCATCCCTTCTCTTTCGTCTCTCTGCGCTGGGCTGGTGTGGGACCGCTCAAAGCTGCCTGTGTCCAGGGTTTTGCGCTCTGGCTGGGGTTTGGGGCGCTCAGGGGGAGCCCCAGCTCCAGCCTGGATGGGATATGCTGAGGGAAGAGCCCGGGTGCTGTTGGCCGGAGGGGACGGGGTGTGTGCACTGGCTGCGGTGCCTCAGTTTCCCCTTCGGGCAAGCGCTGCGAGCGGCTGTCCTGTGGGGATGAGTTCATGGCAGCGTGGCTGGGGGTGCTGGGGGGAGCAGCAGTGCTCCCCTGGCATGGGAGGGCGAGGGCGGCTTTTGCTTTTTA
>NW_009228321.1:21878-23050 GCF_000690835.1 Fulmarus glacialis | reverse complement strand
AATGATTCTATGATTCTACGATTCTAAAGTAACTATTAAAAGTTAGTTTCTTAATTTAAGCACAGAAACAACAATTACCATTCTTCAAGCAAATAGCAAGACAAAAGTGATATTTTGCAAGTGATATTATTTAACCACTTTCTCAAGAATTAGGCATGATGATGTATATATCTGAAATCTGGGTGCTGGTGCTTTGTCTACTCATTGTTTTCTGAATTAATTTCCTGATGCAGAATGACATGAAAGTAAGTATTTTAAAAAGGCAGAAAAAACAAATCTAGGAAAGGTACTGTTTATAAAAGACATCCCATATACACAGAAGAATTTATGTGAAAATGTGTGTGGAGGCATTCAGTCCACTGAAACATTTTCCATATTGCCTATTTTCTGTCTTCAGTATCAAAGACTTGGAAATACCCTCTTCTTTCAGAGTAATTATTGCTTCACTGGGAGGCTTTTCTTTTCCTACTGATGCAGTAGTCAGCAATTTATAAATGCCGTCTCTGCTTTTCTGGAACACTTAGCCCTTGTGTTGCTGTCAGTTACTTTGAGCTGCAAAGGCAAAGTAATTCAGAAGGGACCAAGCAGATAATGTGCAGCTTACCTGGTCATCCAGTGTGCACAAGGAATCAAGTATGTTTTATTCAGACAGCGTGTAATGCAAAGCCATTAAACAATTTCAACTTAAATTTGAAACTTTTTAGAAGAAAGAGGTATGACTGAGCAGCAGTGTTGTAAAACCCCATTTTCAGAAGCTTAGTACTATCAGATGAAAAATACCATTTGGATGAAATTTCCAATGCTTATTGTCAGTCCAAAGATTTGGAGTGTGTGTTTGTGAGAATAGTTGGTAAAAGTCTATTCATTTATCCTAAGACAAAGAGTTTTTCAGCTGCTTTTCGTCTCCTGCCTTCCATATTCCTCTCCCCAGTGAAATGAAGTACTGTCATCTGTCAAAAAAAATGCCAAATACGTCTTGATAGATGAAGTAGAAATAAGAGGAGGAGCTCACACAACACAAGGAGGTGGTTGGAATCATGAGAATTGCTTGTCCAAACTGAGGAGAGAGGGTGAAAGAAGTTATTTTGGTGTGTTTAAAGAAAAATGGTTGCAAAACAAAGCAATAAGTCTCCGAAATTTAATCCATATGCACAGTTTTATTTTTCCTGAAA
>NW_009228321.1:1512-21847 GCF_000690835.1 Fulmarus glacialis | reverse complement strand
AAAGTGTTGCATTAACATATGCATCCCTGCCAATTCTTATGAAAGATATGTGGGATATATGTCATACTATTAAGTATGAGCTTATAGAGTTATACAAAAGAATTCCCAGTTTGCTTCTTATTGCTGCTATTGCTGGTTTCTACCAACTGAAATGGTGGCAGATCAAAACCAAGCTAAAAAAAAGTTTTTTAATGCAGGTTCATGATTTTTAGATTCTGAATTATACCTCTGCAAATCTTGGTGGTTGAAGGTACCACATAGTATATGTCCTTGTCAATACTGACAAAAATGTTACTTATTTTATGGTAACTCCATTTGGACCACTTCCTGCAATATGAGAAGTAAAAGCAACAAAAATATCCTCTGCTCAAAGGAAGGTAGGTATGAGATTACTGACTACCACTATGATCATTCCAGTCTGCAGTCAGGAGCTGTGACCTTGGCATGCCAGACATTATTAAGTTGGCCATTATCTAGATGGTTTGTGCCACTACACCGAGGAAGAGGAGATGGCAGAGAAGGTAATATGAGGACACGAGCCATTGCAAAGTCAGTTATCTTGTCTAAGTAGGTTCAGCTCTCTCTATGGTCAGAGAGAGACAGAGAGATGAGGGGAGTATCCCTGTAAGGTAGCTCTTCTAATCATAAAAACAGTATCTAAGATAGGCACTTCCAGAGAAATTTCATGTGGATAACCAGCTTCAACTAGATCCCTAATTTTCACCTGGTGAGAATTAGGCAAGGTGACAGCCAGTCTATCTATACAAGCTTTCAGTGTAATTTACTTTAGCTAGGGTGTGCTGAAGTCTGTAATCCATCACATCACTTATTATTTGGGATAGTTAAAGCTTCTTCAGGTTTGCATGTACATCTTGCAGTCAGACGTGTAATTGCAGCATCATTCTGTCTGATACAGACCCAGGTGAAATAAATTTCAACAGCTTTGTGAAAGAGACCATTTCAGTAACCTGGTCAGGACTGAATTTAAAGGGAAAAGGCTGTATTTAAAGGGAAAAGAGTTCTTTAGAAATGAGAACAGCACCTGGTGTTTGTGAGACACTTTCAGAAATGATTACCCTAAATAAATGAAGTCTGAAATCATTTGAGTAGGCTGAGAATTTGGCTGTTTCTACAAGCCCAAATAACACTTAGCCAAGATTCTTGGAGGTACTGAAAACAGACTTCTGAGCTGTTAGGAAGATATAATTAATCATTAAAATATCATTTACACTGGAAACCTGGAAGGTGGCCAATAAGTCCTTGCTCTTCCTGTGAGGTATTAATAATCAGGTTTAGATTTGCAAGGGGTATACCTAAGCCAGGGCAAAACAGTTGAAAAAAAAATCGTTAGTCACTTTCATAGAGCATCCAAATGTCTGTAAGAATCCATGGTTAAATGAGTGAAGTTTCTTTTTTCTCTCTTATGTTTTCCAGAAAACAATATTCAAAAGCTCTAGAAAGGCCTACAGAACTGCAAGTCATCGTTAACAAAGCCAGAGCTCCACAGTTAAGACAAACCCCCTGTGGCAGAAGGGACATAAATCTTCAGAGTGCCTTCAAAATCTGCCCTTAAAGCTGTGGAGGAAGCAAAAACAACTGGTTTTTTTCTGGTTGAGCTTTTCAACCATTTTTGCCAATCTCTGTCATGCATTCACCAGTGCTGTCACGCTCATTGAGTGTAGGGTTTCTGTATCTCTAGGAAGCCATAGATATGCTGGTAATATTGACCATTCAGATATGAAGTCTAAAACATCTTGAGCCAATTGAATTCCTTGAATATGTGCTTACTGTCAAGATACATGTACCCACCTGGAAAGTGCTGCGTCTACCATGCTGCATCTCTATTGCTGGCTAAAGAACTTCACCAATGCAGAGAACACACCTGGGGTTTGCAAATATTGTACAGTCTTGCAGAGACCGTTACAACAATCCTCAATAGTTATCCAGAAGTCCTCAAATTCTGTCTTGTTAAAGTTTCTAGCTGGAAATAAAAGTTGATTCCATTGAAACAGCGATATGGTAGCCCTCTCGGAACATTAGTCAGTGCAGTGCTGTGATAAGATTCTACAACATGCACGTTCATGTTAATAGCAAGAAAATGTTAATAAACGTTAATATGGCATGTTCATAGTAAGTAAATATTCTGCATAAGCAATTACTTGCAATTATAAAATAGTTCAAATTTTATCTTATTTTTTAAATTGTAGCATTGGGAAATAATTGACTAGATGAATAAACTGCAGGTAGAAAACCTCTTTGTTATTGATTGCTGTATTTTTCTCCAACTTTATAGAAACCTAATGAGCTATGACTGTTCTGTTGTTTCTCTCCCCACTCCCAATGCAATTTGAGTATTTTGATGTTCAGCCTCTTTTTGTAATTTAAACTGATACCATTACATTAAGTGCATGAGTGGGTCAGTACAGCATCTCAAGCTAATTTATAGCCTTTGGCAATTACTGACTCCCAAAGTTTCATACCAGTGCCAAATTTCCGTAACACTTTCTTTCTCAAGCCACCTTCAATTATAAGGAATTTATAATATACTGTAGAAAGCCATTAATTTTAAGTGTGGTGTCTATTCAGCCAGCCTACTTATTGGTTGCAGCAATTCTAAACTGATATTTTACCGGGAGAAAATAAATCCTGACCTCTCCACTCTTACAGCGTTATGACCCAAATGCAGGGGCAGAACAGTAAATTCTCACACAACTGCAACTCTGCTCTCTGCGTAGACGTGTCCTAGAACTTAGTGACAGAAAAAGTCCAATTTGTGGGGTGATATCTCGGCCCTATTAAAGGCAGTGGCAGAATTCCCACTGACTTCAGTAGGGATTTTACTGATACAATACATTTCCTTGTCAATGCGTCAGTTCTTAACACTCTCTATGCTGTAAGGCATCATCCTTCATACAGTCCCAGACTACACACCATTTTAACAATAAAAAACTGCCTTTCCTAGCATAAAAACATCACCCATTAGTTGCCTTTTTAATTTTTTTTTTTTACTGCTAACCCACATATATCCATACTTATCTTAGAAGGTATAAATACAAGGCATGGCATTAAGACAGTGGAGCACAGCTAAGCCATGGCACACCTGGTTGACCTGTAAGTTCCTACTACCTATCAAATCCTAATCAACTTTGCACATTGGCCAAAGGGCACTATACTTTCTTCTTCTGCATAATACAAGCCTAAATTCTTGTAAAGTTGTCTCAGCTCGTATCTGTAATACGTGATTTGGTTTTTGGTTTGTCTCAAATAGTAAGTATGCTTGAAGAGCCCATCATCATCAGGATTTCATTAGATGAACTAAACAGGTGCCTATACCACACATTTCCGAGGAATTAAAGTCGTAGCTATTTGGAGAGAGAAAAAGAACTTACTCAGATGCACCTTTATACACATATGGAAATATTTAGCTACTCGTTGTCGCAGAGGTGTATTCTATAGATTTGGCATAATACACAGTAGTAAGATTGCAGCATTTCATAAAATCTGCAAGTATGTAGTTCAAAATATTTACAGGACATACATTTAAAACTGCCAGGAACAGGAAGGCTAGGTCTCAATATTTTGTTTGCAGGTTTTTTTTTAATTGTGACCTTTTAAAGCAAAGTATAAATTCAAGATGAACTGATGTCATAAAGTTGGCCAAGTAAGGAACTAATTTATATAAACTCACGTACTCGATATCAAGCATCTGGCTCTTGCTGTAAAATGCATAAAAAGCACCTAAAACCGGTATTTATGTTGGACACTAGAGATTCAGTTATCAGGCTTTACAGTGATTGCTGTCACTTTATTTTTAGCTGCTCTTTATTATATATCCTCTACTGAGTACTTATTTTCCCCAGGTAGCTGGAATTCCAAGATTTTTGGTAATCAATCAAGTCTTGCAGAATGATAGAAAATAAAATAGGACTCTTTTTGAGGCAGCTGATATATATCTGATTTCTTGCAGTTATCACATAAAAAAAAATTTCTTTAAAGAGATAAACTGATTTAAGCAAGAGAAGTGGAAGTTAAGAATTGCAGCTGTGGTCCTACAGTAGGATCTTTCTGTGTGAGACCATGGCAAGAGTGAACCCTTGCTCATAAAATCTTTGGAGCAAAAGAATACAATAGAATTGTCAGTAAAGATACAACACTGATCTAATCTCTGTAATGGTGGAGCTGGGAATTCACTTCATACTGCTCACATTTTTCAGAGTGTAGTCTGTGAATATTCTTTAGAGATTTAAATAATTACCAAGATGTCCATCATGAGAAAATATCTTTTTTTTTTTTTTTTTATAACTATGAAATGGAAGAATTAGTTCATTTATATCCATTTATATAATAACCATAAACATGAGCAAAATATAATTTGCTACAAATCCTTGATATAAATCTTTTTGGTAATTATATCAAGTAGTCATATTATTCTAACTTTGTCTTCTTCTATTATTTTACATATGTTGCACCTGTAGGGTCATCTTCAATGAGATATGGCACAGGATAATTTTGCTTCTTCATATAACCATGCCACTGTATAGTTATTGCTTTAAAAAATTTTGATGCGAAAAATTAAATGGTTTTAAGAATTAATTCCTGTCTAACACAAACTTTTAAAATAATAAAATAACCTTATTAGAATATATGCTTGAGTTTTAAATGTGGGCTTAATGTCTAAAGGCGATGCAAGTTACTTTGTTACACTTTTACTGCCCAGGCAGTGTACATAGTTATATTTTTTAGAGATTTATGTCTTGTGGCACATCCCGCTTCCAGTTATTTGTGTCCAGCTTGTGTTTGCCAGAACCAATTAACTGGCTACCCCTTAAGGGTGGGTTTTCAAAAATACATAGATTTCTCATCTTCCACCACTAAATGTTTATAGACAACTTATTTCTCAACAACTCCATATGCACAAGTGTGCTCCAACGCCGCCTAAAAACTTCTGGCTATTCTGCCAGCATACATTCTTTAAACACTCCTAATGGAGCAGATGATATAACAGCTAATGCCTGGGGTGGATGTTCCCATGCTCTCTGTTTCCCAGGAAAGAAGTTATGAGCTCAAACAGCAACAAGGGAGACTTAAGTGAGGCATGAGGAGAATAAAAAGTCTAATCTAAGAGTACCCACATATTGTAGCAGACTCCCTGGTGGTAAGCCTGTGGGGTGCTAAGTGAAGGATGTGGCTTCAGAGGTTGGAACTGCAGATTGTCTCTGCCAGTTGTGCAATTAGTAGTCACTTGGAGATGCTGTCATAGCAGAAAAATTAGTTTCACAGATGACTGGTGAGCATGTTCCCCTGGAAAGGAGGAAGATTTGAGTTTCAGTCCTTCTCTAGTAAATAAATGATTTTGTATCTTATGTAAAATAGACACTATGTAAAAAAACATTATGTCATTCAACTAGAATATAGGCAATTGTCCTTGCAACAAAGATAATTTGCCCATTTTGCTGACTATCTTCGAAATAATTTTCAGGCATGTTCTACCATAAGCTAAGAAGACTTATTCTCCATTCCTACTTCCTTGTAGTCCAGAATCATGATTTATTATTTGGGGACTGTCTGGTGACCCCAGCTGAAACTTCTCTTTTAGCCAAAAAAAGACCCATTGCAAATAGAAATATTTTCCATCAACTGCTCTGCTGAATTGCGAATGAAAGCTAATTCCACTTAAAATATGGAAAGATTCATGATCGATGTTCCTCTACTGGTAGAACACCCAAGAGAGAACAGTGTAAATCATATTGTGAAATTTGTCCCCCTACGACATTATCATTTATTTTGGGCAAAATCACGTAGGAAGAAAGTGGTTACTACCTTAGTGCTGACTGACCTTAGTTCTGACTGGCCACAGGGTTTTGCACAGGGTTTTGCACAGGGTTTTGCACAAAGGAGGCACAATCTGGTATGAAAGAGCACATTGCCTCAAAGGACCATTCATCTCAAATACATGTCTCAATCCATTTCATCTGCATTTATCTACAACCATCGCAGCCGTTTATAATGGGATTCTTCAGACAGTGAATGGATCACAGGGGATCTTCAGAGGATCATTCAGCTGGAGACAGGCCAGAAGAAGTTTTTGAGGCCATGATTTTCTCAGTCCAGTTCAGCTTGTTTACATTCTTTCTCGTTCCATCTGTTCTACTACATCTCATTACCTCCCTTTCAGTTCATTAAAATGGGATCCCTAAGGTAGGAAAGAGAACTGAGGACACCTTTGAATAACCAGCTGTCTGAAAACAGCCAAAAGAAGTGTCAGAGGTTATGCACTTGAATTATGTTCTGCTTTATTGACCAACACTAAGCATTTTAAGAGACAGGCACATTATCTTGTGTCTAAGCAGGCTTTGTAGGTGCATGGCTGCTTGGCGACCCGATAGGTCATTGTTCTTGGAGGACTAGTACAGCATATCCCCAAAAGCATTTGTCAGCTTCTGGGTGTAGCATATTCTGGTCTGGTCAATATAACTGTTGCCCCGTATCTTCTTAGAGGATAGTCCATTCTCACAGAATGGCTAGATTTTTCACTCAGAAATTCAGAAGCTGCTTCTCCCTTCTCTGTATAGCTGCTTGTACATTCACAGCTCCAAGAGGATGATCGCCATCCTTGCTGACCAACCTGTGTCTCAGCCTACCAGTATGTGGTCATGGATGAGCTCACCTCCATTTTGCAGTAACAGCATGAAGCAAGGCTTGAAGAAGAGTTCTATCTCTAGATGGACTTTGTACTAAGAAAGTTTATTTTTCTCCCTTTTCAGCATATATTTTTTGCCCTCTGCTCCATCAAGCATCGCATGTGGGCAATAATAATCATCTAAATACGTATGGGGGAGGGGGGGAAGCTGCCAAGACATTACTTAGGAAAGAATATGCAGATTATACTGGTTCACACGCTGACATATGTTTGCAATGTTATGCTGCTGGTGCCGCAAAAAAAGAAATAAAATCCAAAGATCACACTGGGATGTATAAACAGGAGGATAGCTTGCAAAATGCATTAGTAGTAAGGCCCATAAAGACAGTGTACCTCAAAAGAACTTTATTTATTGAGGAGCAACCTTAAGGAAAAGTGTTAGTCCATATGCCTTCTCTCAGAACAGAAGCTCCAATTGGTGCATTGCTGTTTTTTCTGGGAATAGTCTTGGGAGACATCAAGCTAAGAATGACTGTAGTTTCAGCAGATCTTGTTACTCATTCTCTGCGTTTACTTAATTCTTTATTCTCGAAATGCAGTTCTTCCTTTTGCCAGTTTCTGTGAATCACAAATTCTTACCATATTCATCATCACTGTTGCCCAAATTGCTCTCACTTTTTGATTCTCAACCACTTCTTTCCAACTCAGATCTTCAGCAGCTGTAGGTCTGTCAATATTGTGTACCTCAGATGAAGTGTTTGAACCCTTAATATTTCCTTCTCTCTGACTTGTCGTTCTGAACATGCTATACATTTTCTGTGAAACAGGCAGACATCAGAGTTACCACCTTTTTGCTATGCCAATTCAGTCATAGTTTTGGTTGTGCATTAAGCATCCCAGTGCCTCTTGCTTATTTCTCACACTTCTTGCATTACTATCCAGGCATTTATGTTTGATGGATAAATTTAATCATGATAGAGCAATGGGAGAAAACATAAAAAAAAGGACAGTGGATCAGTCTCCCCTAGTTTTAGACCTTTAAGCTGTTGTGTGGTCTTTCAGATGCTGCTCTCTGCTCCTAGTTTAAAGCATTAGTCACTAGGTTAGCAGACAGGCACTCAAAGTTGCTTTTCCCCTTTCTCATGAGGCCGAATGGTCAACACAGTATTACTACATGTTCAAGAAAGCCAAAAGCTTATTGGTGACACCATCTCGCAGCATTCATTTTCCCTGAATCTCACCTGTGAGAACTGAAGAGAACACCTCCCAAGCTTTCTGTTCTCACCTCTGTTCCTAGAGCCTGGTAGCAAAATTCAGTGACTCCTGAAGATATTATTGACAATATACATCTGAAAAAAATACAACATGCATATTCATAATGCATGTTTTATTAAATAGGTGCTCATAATGTTTATTCAATAATATGACTATTCATAACGTGTAGCATTCATTATGGTGTATATGCACAATTTGTTCTGGCATTTCCTACCTTTGAAACTGTAACTATGCAAAAGTAATGAAGTTGTTTAATGTGGTACTGTGTAATAGTACACATCCTATTAAAGGAATATTTTCAAAGACAATTTCAGATCTGGTCAGAAAAAAACAAAATAAATGTGTAATATTAGCTTAGTCAAGCAACTTCTTTGTATTGGGATATTCTTATTCTGATCTGGAGCCGTACTGGTGTGGCCAGAAGGACATCATAAAATTTGAGTGTATTATATATCACAGAGGACATGAGAAAGAATTCACGAATTTCAGGGCCACAAGTTCTGTTTTATTTGTGCATTTTTTTAACTTAATCACAAAGATCAATAAGGGATGCAAAGGAGAAATTCAAGTATCATTTTCATTCAATATTAATGAATCAATATTAGCTTACATTAATAGTGGTCCCTGTAGGCAAAGTTCACTGCAAAGATACAGAGGATGAGCAACCAGTTGAATAAAGTCACCTGCTGGACTAACAGAATTGCAAGAATTTATCCACTCTGGCATTTAACTATGCAGTTTCCCATCCTTCACTTATGATGACTCTTGCTCACTTTAGCAGTGCATGCCTCTAACCCATTAGATCTGACAGTCACAGATGGTTTCACAGAAGTTTTTCTGCTATACTGGCTACAAAAGCTGGTTTGGATTGGAATCAAGCTGTTTATTGCTGAGTATGATGTAACACACTGATGGTGGTGAATCAATTAGGTGTTTCTGCAATAGCCTGCACAGCAAAAATAGCATTTACTGCCAAGTAGTAAAATGATTAAGTAGAAAATCTGGAATCTATTTTTTTCAGGTGACTAGAGAGAACATTACCTTTTATAATCATCTGGAGTTCCCCGTAAGCAATCCAAATTTATGGCAATGTAGGCGGAAGGCTCATCAGCTGATGAGTATAATGGATAAATTATGTGCTAGTTGTAGTAAATCTGGGTGTATTGTCATGCTCTGCACTCCAGTGACCAGATTGTCACAGACTGTTTGCACACCTTTCCTCTTCCTCAGGCCCAAGCATGCTTTATCTTGAGCATACACCTGATACAACAACAGTATGTGCTTGTCCCTGAGCTAGGCTACTTCTCTCTTTTTCTGTGGAGGATAATCGAAAACCCAGTGAAGGTAGAGAGATTTCCATATGCCTTAGAACACACTTTTGATGTGGGTTTTTTTTTTCTACCTTGTACACTCAGTAACTTTTCACTGTATAATTTAATGTTTCTGCCACAGAATAACCTTCATTTGTTTTGTTCATTGCTTTTCATTACTTCTGAACACAATGAATTTAGTCCAGATTCTATCCACACGCTAATCCCCGTTCCTAAAATGTGATATAAGATAGTGAAGTGTTCATTAATCTCTGGACTGGAACTCTGTAATCAGTGTTGGGCTGAGTATTGGGCTTAAACTGACTGGTAGGATTGAGAGTATTTGCTTATTATAGAAATCATAGCCCTGAAAGCTTGACTACCAGAAAAGCAAGCAAACAAAAAACCAAACAAAACAACAACTTAACTTTGGTAGAAAAAAAGTAAGCATTCAAAAAAAAAAAAAGTAAGAGAATCACAGCACTGTGATTTAATATGGTCTTTCAGAATTCCCTTCCTTATGCCGTTGGAATACTTGGTATACAGATTCTGTTGGTTGGGTACAAAATTCAAGCCCTAAAAAGCATTCAGATACTGTCTTACACTTTTATAATTATTACAGATAGGATGTCATAGGTTCTAAGTCATTGTTAAAAATTGTCACTCTTCTGGTTTTGTCCTTTTTACTGCTGGAGAACAAAAAAGATTTAATGGTGTTAATTACAAAGTAAATAAACAAATGATCAATCAAAATTGATTTCTTAAACATAGCCAGCATGTAAAAAGGAAGTCTGTTAAAAGCCCTACATGGTTAGTAAAATGGGAAGCATAAAGAGAATCCCTTAACGTACACTCCCTCATCCAAATGGGAGCTCTATGTTTAGCTTCTTTTAAAGAGCATAGAGCACTTTCTCAACCAAGATGAGATATAGAGATTGGATTTCTTATTTTGTTTTAATTAGGTCAAATTTATGGAAGAGATAAAAAGACATTCCATACCGTTCACTGCATGTATATTCTCCCCAGACACATCTATCACATTTCTCTGTCTTTAACCCACTAGGTACCTGTAGCTATATTCTATGCACTCTGTTCTTTTAGTACACCGGCCACTTGATAGAAAAAATTTCCCTGGCAAAAAGACTTATTGTAGCAGCGAGACATACTAGTGAGTACTAATCTGCATCTAACATTACTTAGATTCAAATAAAATTCAACTAAACAAGCTTATGTTCCAAATTCCCTTCCTCCTAGTCATTAGTGGCCCAATTCCAAATATGTTGATGGAAAAACCCTCAAGAGCTTTAGTAGTCTTTGGACTGAGCTGTCAAATAACCACATTATAAATCCTATTCTTTTTTGCAGTCTCTTTCCTTTTGACCCAATAGTAGAAAATCAGGCTATTCAAAATGCTTACCACACACAGCATATATTCTGCAACGGGAATGAATCTACATTTCAGATACATAACCCTGGGGTAAAAGCAAAGGATGGAGTTCATTAGCCTTTATATATTCATTGGAGAGATGAAGGAGGTTTTCATTATACCTTCCATCCATCAGAGAAAATGCAATCTAAGGTGGACTCCATTAGCCAATGCATTTAGGAAAACCAAGAACCTGTGGAATATGATCTAGACCTCTTAATGTAGGTATCCACCTCTTTCCATTCTACAGTATATGAATTCTACAGGAAAGGCTACAGTGGCTATACCTACATGAGATTCAGGCTATCTAGTGGTACTAACCCATTCTAAAATAATATCTAAGGGTTAACTCATAGCATGGTTAACTCTTTTAGTAACAGAAGATGGTGATGCACCTTATGACTTTCTCAATAGCTTTGCACTTAGAAGAGTTACTTCAGAAGTGTAGACCTCAGCTGCAGGAACTCCACCTGTGGGTAGTGAGGTAAAACCAATGTCTCCTACATCCTAGTATCCATGGCATTCTGCTAGGAGCAACCCCTTGCTCTAGACTGTTCTGTTTTGAACCCTTAACTGTTTTAGTCACCATCTCTTGAAGCTAGTCACTGCATCTGGCATAAAAGAGTTATAGAGCCTAGCTTTCATTTGACTTTCACAGCCTCTATTGGAAAGTTCATTCATCTAAAGGCTCATAAGAGAAAATTTGAAAAACTTACTAGGAGTAGGGCAGAACCGTAGATCTCTCCTACCTCATCTAAGAACCCTAAAGAAAAGGCAAGAATTTTCCTGCTCTGTGATTCTTGTATTCCTGATGACACAGTGACTCAACCCGAACAGCAGCGCTAAGCCCATAGGGCTACTCCACATGTCTGCACACTGATGACTAGCACCATTTCCTGGCAATGTGGGCATATACCTGCTAAACTTAAGACATGCTCAGACCCCAGGTTTCCTCTTCCTGGACAAGTGCTTTAGTTAATGCCATTGTACAAAGGATGAAACGTCCCATCACTATGAACTGAGATGCTTATGCAGTAAAGCATCACTGGAAAATATGTGAAAAATATCCTGTGTCTGCATCTGGCCTATTAAAGGGAGATTCGGCTCTGTGCTGACTGGGGAGGCTGCATATCTTTAAAGGAGTCAGCACAATCATGGCAGAGAAATTATTCCCCTAAACCTGCTCCCCTCCTTCTCTGTTTTGCAGAGGACTAAACAAAAGGATCACAATGTCCCTTCGCAGAATCCACATAAGAAGTTCTTAATGAGACTATTCTGTACTCTTGTCATTTCTGTCAATGACATCTGTTCTTATATTCAAATTTTTCTTGGACCATGTAAAGCCACAATACTTTAAGTTACACTATAAATCAAATTAACATCGGACAAAACATCACATTGTCACACATTTTCTAAATGAATAGTATAGTACATGTGGTGTTGTTCAAAAATCAGGTCTTTTTATTTGCAATTTTTTTAAGATAATTAAAAAAACTTCACACTCTTTTCGGTAATTATCTTGTTATTTTGCCTGTCTAGTTTTATTTGCCCTAAAATGGTAAGTGTATCTTCTGAAACATGTTCAATGCCCTGGCTGCAATTAATTGATTGTAGTTTCTGCTACCACAATTATGCTAAGCTTTGCAACTGAAATTAGAATACACCAATTAAAATGTTCATCAAGTTGTAATGTATCGAATCGTAGGTCTATAATACATTATCATTCCTGATTTTTATGACTATGTTTAGTGGTTCATAAACCACTGTACTTACTGCAATTCCTAATTATGAGAAGGTCACAAGGTTTGGTTTAATTAGCTAGTGTCACAGAATATATTAATTTACTGCAGTAAGTTATGGCCAGGCTGCACTGGTCTGCATATAAACACATTTCAGTATTCACTAAGAAAACTTGGTGGGTCTGAAAAATGCTTTCTAGGGCTGATGTCTGTTGTGTAACAATTCATGTCACCATTTTTCTTAAGCTCTCTGGCCTTTCCTGCCAGACAATATATTGTTTTATACAAAACTTGGCTATGAGATTTCATTCAGAAAAAACACATCAGTGGCCACTACATACAGTTTGAACTAAGTAAGGTAGTAAAAAGTTGGAGCTTTGATGATCTAAAATTAAGGGAGAGACAAGGTGTGCTCTGTTATCTCTAGATAATAAAAGACATCAGGCTCATACTTCAGCTCATTCAATGACCACTAGAGAGATTCCCTTGTTTATTCACAGCACTGGACAAATTATTATGTGTTTACAAAAGATAAGTAGTAGAGCTTGCAAAATGTCATCTTGTTCTAAGCCATTGCTGAAGTCAGGACACTAGATTAAATTAGCAAATACTTATACTCTTTAATACTCTTTTATTCTCATGGTTCTTTTCTTTACGTTGCTGAAACATACATGTAAGGGTCAGTTTCAACGAATGAAGTTCAGAATACTACTAGAATGTAGACTACTGAAGCTAAAACCAGAGTCCTAAAAACCCTAACTCATCAATGCTTTTGAAATTTGGTACCACTTGAACTTCTAAAACCTCTTGCTTTGTGACTTTGAATATACTCAGAAACTACACAGTTTAGACATGTCTAAGAACTCATGGCCAAGCTCAACCATGGCTCAAGCTCCAAAAAGCTAGCTAATCTTCTGACTAAGTTTCTGGAGACACCTCCTCTTGTAATTATTCACTGAGGATGGATGTTTAATACACTGACAGGCTCAAAATCCCCAGAAAATGTGCCAATAATCTTTTTTTTTCTTTTAAATCAGAACCAGAAAGAAAACCACACACTGTGGAAGTCACCCACACAATGCAGAAGACGTTTCTGCATGGACCAGGGTGCATTGCTGCTAAGTCTATGAGAGCATTCAAACCCTTTGCTAGTGACTGCCTTGGCAGGGAGGGACAGGAGAGGAAGAAAGGGAGGAAAGTTTCACCATGAACTGTATTGTGGGGTGAGAATGCAAACTCCCCTGGTCTTGAAGGAGAGCACAAGAGCAAGTTTAACTCTGTAAATTGTCTATGTTTGCAGGGATACTTGTATTACAGACTGTCCTTTTCAATAGCAAACAAACAAAAAAATCTCTGGAACATATACTAGATCCTCCTGAGATCAGGATGTCTTTGGGCTGATGGAAGAATTAGGTTAGTATTGCTACTTTTCCACTGGACTGAATTACACTAGTCATAAGACAATCCTTCCAGTATGAAGCAACCTTCACTGTAGTGCTGGTGTCCTACCCAGTCATACCAGTTACCGAAGGAACTTGTGTGTATCTCCAAAGGAAAATGGCCAGGGATTGTTTGTAACGTAGCAGTCCTTGGTTTCTTACATTCTTTCCTGATAATCACAGGTCAGTCAATTGTTTGACATCATGCATCACAATTGTGTTGGTTTTGGCTGGGATAGAGTTAATTTTCTTCACAGTAGCTAGTATGGGGCTATGTTCTGGATTTGTGCTGAAAACAGTGTTGATAACACAGGGATGTTTTCGTTACTGCTGAGCAGTGCTTACACAGAGTCAAGGCCTTTTCCGCTTCTCACACCACCCCACCAGCGAGTGGGCTGGGGGTGCACAAGAGGGAGGGGACACGGCTGGGACAGCTGACCCCAACTGACCAAAGGGATATCCCATACCATATGATGTCATGCTCAGCATATAAAGGTGGGGGAAGAAGAAGGAAGAGGGGGACATTTGGAATGATGGCATTTGTCTTCCCAAGTCACCGTTACATGTGATGCAGCCCTGCTTTCCTGGAGATGGCTGAAGATCTGCCTGCTGATGGGAAGTAGTGAATGAATTCCTTGTTTTGCTGTGCTTGCGTGCACGGCTTTTGCTTTGCCTATTAAACTGTCTTTATCTCAACCCACAAGTTTTCTCACTTTCACCCTTTCGATTCTCTCCTCCATCCCACTGCGGGGGAGTGAGCGAGTGGTTGTGTGGTGCTTAGTTGCCAGCTGGGGTTAAACTGTGACAACAATAAAAAGAGAACTTTAGTTTGTCCAAATAAGAAACTGTTTGTAATTAATTGTTTCTAATAATCTTTGTGTATAGATTGTCCTTATTGTGGTGTAAGTGGACCTTCAATTTAGTATAATTCATTTTGGAAATTAAAAATTTCTTTGTGTTAGAGCAGAACAGTTACACCTCACTTAATTGCCAGTACCAGAGCATTTAATTTTGGAATAAAGCACTCTAGTTTATTTTTAATTCTTTTGCAAGTAAAATGTGTAGAATTCATAAAATCATGGATTGTTTTAGAGGTGAAATACATGTGTCCTTGGCTGGGATGGGATAGAGTTATATTTCTTCCTAGTGCTGTGTTTTGGATTTAGTATGAGAAGAATGTTGATAACACACTGATGTTTTAGTTGTTACTAAGTAGTGTTTACACTTGTCAAGGACTTTTCAGCTTCCCATGCTCTGCCAAGTGCAAAAGAAGCTGGGAGGGAGCATAGCCAGGACAGCTAACCCAACTGACCAACAGGGTATTCCATACCATATGACGTCACACTCGGTATATAAATCAGAGGCGTGGTCCAGGAAGTAGCAATCGCTGTTTGGGCATTACTCGGCGAGTGGTGAGCAATTGTATTGTGCATCACTCATTTTGTATATTCTATCATTATTATTATTATTATTATTATCCGTTCCTTTTCTGTTCTATTAAACTGTCTTTATCTCAATCCACGAATTTTACTTTTTTTTTCCGATTCTCTCCCCCATCCCACTGCAGGGGGGTGGGGGGAGTGACTGAGCAGCTGTGTGGTGTTTAGCTGCCTGCCGGGTTAAACCACAACAACAGTGTCCATCGGATTGTTGCAAATAGTGTATTTTGCACAGTATTTTTTTTTTTCCTGTTCTCAGTAGTGGCCCCCTTCTGCTCCATTCTGTGCCAGTAAGGGGACAGCACACATTGGGGGCAATTCATTGAACAACAAGAGTGACAGAAGTTTGGAAAACATGGCCAACAAGGTTCAGTGAAAGAACTGTATTTGTTCAACCAATGAAAGGGAGTATTCTTGATACAGGTCTTCAGATATGTGAAAGGTTTCTCAGTAGAGTTGTTTTCCCCAAGAGGCAGGTATTACAGTGTACAAGGAAAACACAGCTACAGAGGTAGAGGAAGCTGTTGAAGCAATTTGCTTGCTTTTCAGTAAGTTTTTAAATCTATGTACCAATGTTCTACATACCTTTAAGCCTTAACAGGCACGTACCTTTCAGTATTTGTCTTATTCTTCTAAAATAGCTGCATAGTTGAATGACCATATTTGTTCTCCATATTTGCTTCTTCTATTTTATTCTGTTCCATTTTAATACAGTAGTAGTTATAAGAATGTATTTGGTTGTGCTGAAGAACTAAAACTAATCATTAGTAATCTCAATGTTTTACCTAAGTAATCATTGCAATCTAAGCTACCAATATAATTGAAAAGAACTTGAGATATTGTAATTTTTACTTTATATTTTAGTATTAGAGTATTAAAAAAATGTTATATTTTATCTGAGGTGTTATAAAGAAATTGGGATGTTAAAATTTCTTTAAACTTTCTAGGAAGAGTCTGAAAAGCTGTGAGAACTATTTATTCTGAATATTTTAGTTACAATGTAATTTCTTCAAAATAGTTCTGATTTCCAAGTATTTGTATTTTAAGTAGTCTAAAGAAAAAAATTTGCTCCTGAACTGAAATAAATTGCCTTCTCCTAGAAGTGATATGAATTATCATTACCAGATTTATATATAATTTGAATTTCTTATCAAGGAAGTTAATGTCCATCAGCAAAGTTAAATGACTGCAGAGCTATCCAAGCATGTACTACTTGTTAGAAATTGTTTCACTGTTCTTAATATAAATTTTCACCACGGGCTTGAAGAAATCCACTGAACTCAAAAGAAATACCTTCCAGTTTCCTGCAGACAAAAATCTAAAACCTTATTAACTGCTAAGACTTACAGATCTGACATCAAGATGAAGTTTGAAATGCAATTATGATTATGATTGCATTTTATCTTTGATGGTAGTTGCCAGCAACTACAAGTACTGAACTTTTCTGATGAAGTACTTTTCCCGTTCTCATTATTCAGGAGATGCTTTCAACATTTTTCCTTAGGATTGAAGATCCCATTGCTAAGTGCTTAAAAATAACTACTGTTGCCTAACGTTTTTGATTATTTCTTTTAACTAATGAGGTCGTATGAGTGTTCTCATGCTATCATTGATTATAGGTAAACACAATTCTCTTCCGTTAGAGACTGACTTAATGTAGGAGCAGTAGCTTGATGTTTTGAAGAACGACAATGGTCTAGAAGGAAAAAACTGTTAGGAGAAACAACCTCCCTACATTTTCAGTGCAGAAAAAGGTACGTCACAAAGCACCTAGCTAATCCAAACTCTATACATATTTGATATATATCATTTTATACAACTTTTGCTTTTCCTACTGCAGTATAAGCCAGTAAAGCACACTTTGTTGTGGACTCTTGCCTTCTGAGTGACACCTACGTTATCACCTGATTTTGAGTTGCCTTTTATCCTTGTCCTACTAGCATTCCTGGGGAACTCTGATTCTTACTTTATTCCTTTGCTTGAGAAGAGCTGGCTGTCACAAACCGAAGCTGCAGAATTGTATCAGGTCTCAGCCATGCAGGCACCTCTGCTGGCAGAAGTGGAAATGTGTAGACCCCTTATCAAGGCAGAAAATTTCACATCCCTCAGATCTCTTAACATTAAAAAAAAAATTAAGACAGATAAATGTGGAGAAGGAGAAAGAGATTCATAAAACCAAGTGCGGGACAATTAGAAGGATACCTTTGTACGTAGGAACAGGTGTTTAGTAACACACATCTGTAAAGATATCAGGTGCACACACTAGAAGGAGGACCTAGATGTACACTGGAATTCATTGTTTTGGCCAGACAAATGCAGCTGAAAAAGATTGAATTAGCATAGCTTTCTAGCCTTCCTACTGGTTCAAATTTTCATATGAAAGCTTTCCCATTTTGAATATGTAGCCGGTACTAGTTCTGCTGTGTCAGTGTTTATTATATCAGTCATGGGAACTGATAAGAATTTACCTGCAGCATAGTCAAGACCTTGGTGTGACCACAAAACATAGCTCCTTTATAATGTGGCCAGGGATATATCTAAAGGTTTTGAAGGGAAATGCTTTCTTTTATTTTTATTAAAAAGATTTAACTATGTGTGTATTTTGCCTAGCCAAGTAAGACCCCATAAAAATAGATATTTGACCTTGTTCACATGCACAGAACAGTTGTCCATTGGCAAGGGCTGACTGAGCAGAGCATCTGAAACCTGCTCCACAGATGTCCTGATGCTGCAAAAGGTTAAAATTAAGAGGGCGGATTGTAAATTTGGTCATAAAGAATTTGCTCATTGGTTCAGACACTGGCAGTGTTCATTGGACCTTCTCACCACCAGGACAATACTGTCAGGACTGCAGATGGGGTATCATTAGGCTTGTGAGCAGGTTCAATATGCTCACACATTGTTATTTTGGGTGTGCTCACCTGAAGATGGTAGCTTGCTGCCACAGCCTATAGCCAGCTGACCAGACAGAGATTGTACCCCAAAGCCGAGACCATAAACTGTGTGAGCAGGTGAACAGATAGGTAAATAAAGTGTGTTCTGACTCTAGGGGGTTCTCTTAGAGGCTACAGACCTGTTTTTCACGAGCCTTGTTTATTTTCCAGGTATGCTCTGATTTGCCTAACATGAAGTAGTAGCATGCTGCCAATTTAAATAAAAATCAAAATTTAAAAAAAAAAAAAGAGAAATAAATAGAACTTCTGGGAAGGAACTTCCATGAAACCGCCAGATAGAGACATAATAAAAAAAACTTATGACTCCAAAAAGAAAAGAAAAGAAAAGTGGCAAAGGGGAGGAGATGTTTCTTGGGCACAGCACCAGAGTGCTTGGCTCTGAAGTTATGTTATATATGACTGCTGCTGTGCAGGAAAGTATGTAAATAAATGCTGAGGATATAGTTTTGACTCCATGTCAGCAGGGAAAATAGCCTCATCAAGTCTCAAATCATGACTTTTCATGCACGTTCTTGCAACTTCTTTGGCTATAAGATCATAAATGATCTGAGGCATAAATAAGAAAAGTGAACTTGAAGGAGAAAAAAAACCCAAACAGGATAATGAATACTTGAATGACCTTTTCTATTTCTCTCAAAATATTAAAGATGGTATAAAAATATCTCTCTTAATGTCTCTGAAACCTCTGCTCTCAGAAAAAATCACCAGAAACAGATTTATTCTTTTGTATAATGTGCCCTTGCTTCTAGCCAATGGTAATATGAAAAATACAGACTCAAGGAATAAACAATTGCTTGCTGTGAAAACGTTACCTCAAGAAACGTACAAATGAGCCAAGAGGTTTTGAAGTACCAATTAATTAATTAAAAAAAAAAAAAAGTAAGGGCACAGAGGAATTTGTTAACATTTGGTACTGTATTTTCAATAAATATTTCTCATCTCATATGATACTAGCGTACACTTCAGAGCTCATAATAGCTCTCTCCAATTAGATATTTTGCAGATAGAAAGAGCTTGGGGAGTAAAACGGAGATTTATTTTGTAACACTGCCAATCTGTGCTTTCTCTAGAGGCGACAACTATTGTCTTTATTCCAGTTCCTCCAGTTTTCACTTTAAATCATATCTACCTGGAACACTGCTATCTGGGTAGGAGGAAGTTATTAACAACTATTTTATTTTATTATCCCTTTTTCCAGATTCAGTATTCAAACTCATTGCTACTCCTCACTCTCTGTCAAAAAGAAGGTAATGGTTGGACCCTGGCTTGTCCTGCCAGAAGTAAGAGTGAAATGTATTTACTTTGTCTGGGAGAGTGGTGGTTAAAATGCATGTGCACTTTCCATCTTTCAAAAATGCTCACGTATCAGGCAATTTGGCCCAGGTATTGATTCTTCTCAGGTACCAGGCAGAGATGACACTCTCCTACTCTCTCCTCCCCAAAGAGAACAGCTTCTTTATAAAACTGGGCAAGCTCAAATTAGCTATTGGGTAGATCTTCTTTAGACTACTTCACTTCGCACAGGGATAAAAAGGATGTGGAAAAGTATGTTTAGCAGCACCACCTGGTGGTAGTGACTTCTTATAGTTATTTGGTGTAGCCCTGTGAAGCATCCTGCTTGCGTTGCATAGGTAAGAAGGGAGTTGTATTCAGGGCAGTAGATGGAAACAGTGGGGAGCTGTATTACTGCTTGTAGCAGCCCCTTTTTGTGGGGAAGTGGGAAAACAGACTGTAGGCGTTTGAGGCTTTGCACTGAATGTGCTACGAAATAACAGAGCCTCCTTCTGTGTAGAAATGTGTCTGCAAAGAAATAGGGTGTCGAACATGTCATTCCTTAGGAAAAAGCAGATGTTTCAGCCCTCTTCTCCAATCTGATAAAGAAATCCTGGTCAAGAAGGGTATGATGTTTTCAGAGAAGTAAAATCTGGAGTCTTTCAGTACCTTGGGAGAAAAAAATAAGCAAGCTAAACTCCTGTGAATTATACGTGACGTTTGCTATTGACTTCTAAAATACCAGAGAGTGAGAATTACAGACTAGGACCAAAAACAAAGATTACCCACAGAAACTCGTTTTTCCTTCAAAGAAAAGTTGTTTCAAGGGAAACTACTTGGG
>NW_009228321.1:0-1481 GCF_000690835.1 Fulmarus glacialis | reverse complement strand
GAAAAGGGGGGGGGGGGGGGGGGACGGAAACAGGGACGGGGGACTTAAAACAATAAACCCAAATTAATATGAGGCTGTTCTGTCAACATACTGATAGATAACCTTAGAGTTATCTATCTTCAACTGAACTTCAGCCATGGGAAAAATTCTAAGTCAAACTCTTTTTTCTTTTTTTTTTTTTTAAATTAACTTTCTTCACCAATTCTCAGGCTAATATATTCACAAAAATGAATTATTCACAAGAAGGTCACAACTTGCCTCATAGACTATCCTATAAGATTTCCATGCGCCACGTGAGGAAAGCTCTCTGCCAAAAACCAGAAACTACAGAAGCCAGACATGCTAAAGACAAGGGCTTACCACCTGCTCCTCTGAGGGAGTGAGGGTCCCGACACCCGTGGGAGGGAGGCAGCACCCTCCATCCATGAAGCACATCCCTAGTGCCATCCGTTCCTCTTCTTCCACCCCAACTCCACAATAATTTAATTGACTTTCTTAGAAAGCAGAGATGATGATCATGAAATTACTTCTATGCTCATAGGGATGCTGGATAACTCTCCTGGATTTGGTAGACTTGGAATAAATTAATCTGTGCTGCCCAAGGGAGTTTGTGATGAGCGTGGCCTAACCACGTGGGCACTCTAAGCTGGGAAGTCTGCCATGTCCCCCTTGTGCTCTTCCAATTCTCATTAAATAGTTAAAATTCACTATACCAAAAGGAAAGCAAGAGAAAGAATGAGTACACAGAGAGTCCAGAGTACCAGTCCCTGCTCCATTTAAATCTTAATTCAAAATACTTACTCCTCTTATTGCTCTGGTTCCAGGTGAACATCCCCCAAATCATGTGAGAGCCATTCTTTTTCTTTCATTACTTGTCCCAAACCAGATACAATGTTTTGTGTGGAGCTCAGATTAGTTAAGGATTTGTTAACTTGCAGCATGTCACGGATTATGAGTCAAAGCTGTTATGAATCAAAACGAACTGTCAATTATCCCTATTAAAGATTAAGAATAGAAAGAAATGTAGTGATGCTATGGCACATAATGGTTAAGATAAGCAAATAAAAGCTTTCACAGCCAAAAATAAGCTGCCAGGTTTTGAGCTTTATCACAGCAAGCGATAAATAGTGAGTTTACTACATTTGCAAACTAACAGAACTTAATTTTACCTTGAAGCGATATTCTAGAGGTTTAAGTTTCCCTTTTGAAAGGAAAAACTTTTTTAGAATTGCTCTAGTTATACCATGCCTGGAGAAAAGAGTAAAAAGCAGTAATAGCTTTCAGTAAGACATGGCAACTGTCTGGTAGCCTGGCCTCAATTCACCTCTCAGTAGGTATTTTCATATTTGCCATCTTACTTGCTTTAAGGTATTCAGCATCACAAACTACTGTAAGTTCAAAGATTTCCATTCTACCACTGTATCTGCAAAGTCAAAACATATGAATCTATATTCATTTACCAGCAGTCCTGGTTAACTGAG
>NW_009228320.1:18877-36007 GCF_000690835.1 Fulmarus glacialis | reverse complement strand
TTAATGATTCTATGATTCTATGATTAAGTGCCTGAACTGCCTTGTGCTATGTCTTCCCCTGCCCAGAACCCTGCCCTGCCTGCCACAGTGGATGGTGCTGAGACCGCACAACCACAACAGGGCACCACCACACATCGTTACACAAACACGCGTGCTGTCCTTCCATGCAGGAGGGGAGATGTTTCAGGAGAGAGGCGACAGCGAGACAATTTACTCTCTTTCAAACACAGCATGCATGCAGCATCCTCCTCTATCACCAGCCACACAGCTAAAATTTTACCAGCGTGAAAATACCATTCCAGTCTCTTAGCACACAGTCTTCAGCTTTTTTAGTACAAAAAGAGCACTTCGACTCATTCTTTCAACCTCAAGCCAGCTCCTAGAGTTTGTGAGTCAGTTCAGATCAGTCCATCCTGACAGACTTTTGTATGATCTTTATTCTAAGAACATCTTTACTAGCCTTAAGATTAGAAATTATAAGAAATACAAAAATCTTGGGGGGAAAGGGAAGGGAAGAGAGAAAAGATCGTTACCTAGGTTTATAAGATAACATTTCAGAGGTTTCAGAAAAGTGTCAAACAGAGCTACAGAAATGTTGATTGTTTTTGCCAAAAGCTCTACTGAAAAAAGACAGTCCAGATATCATGGAAGTAAGGGCAAGGGGATAATATTTTATCTCCTTGCTATAAAAAGATGACTTTTGAGATGAAATCTCATCCTGCTTGCCACAATCATGAGGAGTTAAATTAGGCAACCAAATTCTGGCTATCGCCAATGGGTTGGTATAGATAAGGGCAGTTCACTTTAACTATTGTTCATCTGTTCGTGCCAAGCTTGAGACCAGCCAGCCTACTCTGATAAGCAGCAGGACCTACTACCACAAGTTCCTGCTAGCTCTTGTCACAAGCGTGCGTTTCATCAGGCAGGAAGGAGGGTCCCCTTGACCACAGTGCCAGCCAGCATCTAGAGTTAGCTCTTCCTCCAAGGGAGGCTCAGCCATTATCAGTAATTTTGGCTATCCTCCCATTTGCATGCGATCAGAGAGGGTTTCCACTGACCCACTGTTCTCAGCTGTTCTTCACTGCAGCTAGCGCACAAGCCTAATAAAGCCAAATAACCAACCTAACAAATGGGTTTAACACATTTGTCTTCTGCCCCAGCTTCACCTGTGCTGTGATTTTTTCCACACCTCTTAAAATCAGGCCACCAGATTAAGTCCAACACATAGGTGTCTAGTGCCATTTTGGATGCCTTTGAGTGTCCAGGACATCTAGTGGAGAGCTGCACCCTGCAGGAGTGGGAGCTGGATGCCAGGTGGGTGTGAAGAAGTGCACTGGGTATCTCTGTGTGGGCACCACATTGCTTCCTCCCTCTAGGCTGAGTTATCAGCCTCTAAGTAACCACACTTGCTTTTTGTAGTCTAAAAAAGCTGATGTTGTCTTTAAAAAAAAACATTCTACTTCAGAATAATCTTATCTTATAGACCTTGACAAGCCATGATAAAGCATTTTCTCAGCTGTATCACTGTGGGGACACAGTAAACATCAAGAGAGCAAGTCCCAGGACAAAACTGCAGAATCTAGTAATGGAGCACCCAAAATCCACATCCATTTAATACACCAGCCCACTGTTATTAAGAATGAACTTTCCTCTGGCAAATCTTTAAAATTCACAGCACTCATAATGATGTTGATTACTAATTACCAGGAACTAGGTATTGATCCTTGCATAATAACTTATCAACAGATACTTCTGCTGGGGAAAGGGAAGCATCACTTAAAAAGCTGGACACTGTGACATTTGGGCTGGCAGGGGACAGTCTGGCTGCCTCTTGCCTAACGTTGAGCAGACTGATCAAGTGTCACACCCAAGGTCACCCTGCAAGCCCATGGCTCAGGAGGGATTACAGCATGGCGAGATCCTTTCTGACACCCGCTCTTGCCCTCTGAACTCTAGACCCCATGGCTCCTCATCAAAATATGACCTGCTTAGATAAAAATACCCAGTATTGCTTCACTCTGGAGCAACTGGTATACAAAATAACTACAGCCTGGTCTTGTTTGGTTTTCGGTGAGCAGCACAGGTTTTCTGCCCTGCCTGTGTTACTTTCAACATGCTGCTACTGGCAAAATTACATAGCTAAATTGCTAGCAAGGACCACTGAAAATGAGAACGTGCCCTATCAGCATATATTGGCATAAACACACCTCACCATACCATCAACATATTTGGTAAGATCAGACCAATAAATCCTTTCAGTTGCATCCAGAAAAATCACCATCTGCCTGAGAGCACAGGAGGAAGCAGCAGCGGGCTGGACTCACTGGGGTTAGTGTCTTTCGAAAAGTGCTGGCTGTGCATCGCAACCCGTGTGCGTGTGCAGTGAACAGATCAAGTTTTGTGAGCAAGCAACTCAAGGGTTCAGACACACAGTCTGTGTACGGGGCTTAAGGAGTTACTATACGTCAGCCAAACCTCTGTAACGGTCCATGTCTGCCTTTTTAATCTGTTTCAGTTTAAGCTTCTTTCATCAAGTTTTCAGCTAAACGTCATTACCTCACATCTAGGGCAGACCAAGAGCATACACGGCAAAGCAAGGTTGCCACGGCTCAGCTGACACGCGATGATTTGCTGTGCCACTGCTACTTGCTTGTATGCAAGAGCACTACATATAGGATAGTCGCACAATCCGGTGAAAACGAAGAGTGGTGGGTGAAAACTACCTCGATCCTTTAACATTTTCTTTCTGAAATTCAGAAGGCTCAGGAAGTTTCTTTAACAAAGTAGAGATCTCTGGGGTGGGAATCAAATCTCGGGTTGGGTTATTAAGCTGATGCCACTGAAATACATTTTCAGCGTGAAGTCTTTCACTGCAAGTTTTGCTGCCTGGAACTAGAGAAACCTAAGAGTTGTGTGTGAGTAGTGAGGTATTCCCTGCCTTAAAGCAAAGCACTCTTTGCAGGGTCTTTAATGATGTAACCATAAACCTAAAGCCATTGAACTTTGGGGCTCCACAGGAACTGAGTCCTCAAGAGACACTCATGGCTGATTACAAAAAACAGCTGATGTCATGACGTTTCTGAATTTCTCAAGATCTTGAAAATGCTGAGTTTTGGTTAAGCCTGTAATACAGTCTACGCATCATCAGTGACTTCCTGCAAGTGAAGAATATCCATGGCAATTCAAAGCTCAAAAAAAGCCCATCACTCTGCCACGAGTTCAATAGAAACATGCTGCTATCTGAGGACAAGGGAGCTAGAAGCGGCCATTTAAGCTGGAAGGAGATTATTCCACAATTCCAACACAAAACGCCAGGAGGTTTAGACGTGGAAGTCCCTTTCGGTTTCGTCGCCCACCTTACTGCAAACACAGCTCCACAACACAACTTTAAGCATTCTCTTTTCTTTCTGTACCTTGACATCCTTTCTCTAAAGAGAAAAGCAGTAACTAGAATTCCTCACTGGAGGTGTTTGGAGGTTTGTTTCATGCCTGCTCAGCAACTTAAGGCCTTCAGATGGAAGGTGAAAAGAAATTCCAATGACAAGGAAGGCACCTGAGGTGAGAAGTGCCATAATTGGGCCTTCATTAGCTTTGGGTTGCTGACAGGACCTCCCTCTTTCATGTTCTAGCAGTTTGTCACTCCCCTAACAGAGCAGTATTGCACTAAATACACAACCGCAGAGCAACGGGGAACCAGCCCAGCCAGTGGCTTGTGCCACAAGTCAGGTGCTTGCTCTTCAGAGAGCCTGAGGTATCCTCCTGCAGCATCCCGAGCCAAGCGCTCTGCTGGATCCGGTTGTCCAAGGCATCAAACATAAAGTAATCTTTTATCAAAGCACCTGGTTAGTGGCAAGGTGAACCTCCTTAATTCCTCAAAAAAAACTCGTGAATGCTGTCTCAGAATGTCCCAGTATACATTTCTGGCTGGCAGTGAGGTCACAGCTTCTTTACACCTCATCAAAAATGTGGCCTTGTGCCACCAACATTGTCAACCGTCCTTATCACTTCAACCAGGATGGGCCAAAATATGCAAAGAGCCTCCGTTCAGCAACTCACTCTGCCTCTCCCTGAGGTGATCACCCATCTTTTCAAGCATTTCAGGAACGCATTAAGTCATTCTAGACGAGCTTTGCTATCCAGCTAAATAAATGACCCTTTCTGAGCACCAGGCAAAATAAGGGCTTGGGAACAATTGGAGGAAGTGCACCAAACAGACGCCTCTGCAGTAATTATCATCATTCACTTAGAGGAGAGGGGGAGCAGGGGAGCACCCTAGCTAGGACCACCCTCTCCTCTGAGGCCGGGGTCTGCTCCCATTGTTCTCACCAGGAGCCATGCCACCGCCTCCAGCGGGAGCAGGATCAGGCCTTTAATCCCCATTTCCTCTTGGCCAAATGAACTGCAGTGTATGCCAGTGACAGCTAAATGAAGGATTCCTTTTTCCAGAGGACCGGCAACAAGTCTTAACTCATAAACTCAAGGTAATTGACATTACAAACAAGCTTTACCCACAGGGACCCCAGAGCAGTCAACAACTGTGCTTTAATGAGTAGGAAGGGAGAAGGGGGGAAGTCTTCGCATGCCGCAGTAGGACGTTCTAAGAAAAGCTCTTCCCTTTTTCCAGGCAAGGCAATGATTAAAGTCTGAGCACGAAACCCGGCAAGGAGGGAGGCCTTGCTGAAAACGCCTTTCTTCTTGGCTTTCCTGTGGAAAAAAAGCAAGGGGGATGAAAAATTGTTATTGGGACTTGAGAAGGATGACAGCAGCCAGTTAACAAACCCAAACAATAAAAGAGGAAGCCAAGCTTAGATGAAAAAGTTGAAGATCCCAGAGCTCTGGAGTTTTGCACACAAAGGACATCTAACAGAGTTCAAATGCTAGTATGAACTGCCACAGAAGGGCAAGGCGTGGGATGGAGTGCCTACCCAGGTATTATATGAACTCAATAACCTAACAAACCTGACAAACTTAAGAGGGTATCCTGCCTCATGGTCTCTCTTCTGTTTCTCCTCCTGACTCAGCAAAGCCATGGTCGGTTGGGAGCACTCTGTCAGTGCTTCACAGAGTGACACTAGTCCTGACTACAGCGGGGAAATGAAGTAAAAGGGCAGTACACAAAAGCGTCACTCTTTGCAGGACCGCACTTGTCAATGCTTATACGGCGCTGCTCAATTTTCAGTTTACCTGTTGGGCACAAAAAGACACTCATACTTCTTAAGGATATTTTTGTTTGAATGGCTCCTTCTCCTGAAAGCCTAAATCAAAGGGAGCTGACCCAGAAATTGATGAGACCTTTGTGCACGTATTACATATAACACATCATTAGCAATTTATTGCAAAAAGAATGGCATAATGAAAAATCCTACTATTCACCTTTATCAAAATGTAAGTGTTGCTGACTGTGTTTCTAAACAAAGCCAATGGGCTACCTGTTGTACAAAGACAGTAAGGATGGCCCCTGCCTAGCGGGATTTTCACTTAGACTGGGAACGACAGGGAGATACAGACAGGAAGGCAGGGAAGCAAAGGACTATCAGGGGTAATGAGCAGTGGCGTCAGCTCACCAGCTACCTAACGGGTATCATTCTCTGAAGAAAGTGCAGTTTTTCTGGAGGATGAACAAATATTCAGTCAGGACAAGCTTCACTGAACAACATAAGTAAGCTTTGGTCACGTCTAGGGGGCTGAGGGGCAGAGAGAGACTGTGCAGATCCAAATGGCATGGACTGTTTTGGAAAGGGGGGAGAAGTGCTCAGCTAGTACAAATGCTGTGCGTTGGCTGATGGCACCAGACCAATGCCAGGCAACTGTGGCCAGTAACAGCAGTTTTCTGGGTTGATAACTCATGGGGAAATGATTGCAAATAAGTAGCAAAGCCCTGAGATGGAAGAAAAGAATTAACCTGTTCAGAAAAACCTCCAGGAGAGGGTCAAAGAAGAGATGGGAACCTGAGAGGACTGCCCCTGGGGAGAGGCAGAGCCAGCTGCTGTCTCAGTCCCCGCACAGCTGCGAGAGGCATCCCGTCCTTGGGGTGCAGGGCAGGAGATACCTTCATGTTTTTGGCAAGCGCTGTGGGGGTTGTTCTCACAAACTCCAATGAACCCAGAAGATTTTTGGTTTGTGTACACCGTTGTTCTTGGTTGATTGGCTGCTTTTCTTTTGTCAGACTTTTAATGGGGGCAGCCTGAATCCTGCATCTGTTCCGCCGTAAAGCTCTGGTTTGTGATGGCCCAGGTGAAACGGACTATTTCACCGGTGGTCCTGCCACCCAGTCACACCATAATAACAAGCAAACTGGGGGGACTCAACTGCAGAGGAGTTATCCCAGAATCCAGCAACCGAGGAGTTAACACAGTAGCACAGATAAGACATTACTTATGTCTTGCAATTAGATTAAACCGTCTGTCATGTCCATGCCTTCGGTCTGCTTTAACAATGCTCCCTGCCATAGCTGGGTCCCAATAACACTATCTGATGACGAAACTTAATCAGCTGGGTTGGGGTTGGGCCTTTTTTTTTCAGTACACACAAAGCTCTCAGTTTTTGCCAGAAAGGAAGGAAGGTCTTGTAGGTGAGCTCACAGGAATAGCACTCGCTGCATGCTGTCTCCAGCTCAGCAACACACTAACAGAGCTATGATTTCCAGACCTAAACCAGTATGTCTCCCGTCAGCTCAGAGTTTGAGCTCAGGGCAAGCAGGGTCAGCTCTTCCACTGATGTGCACCATCCTCTGCAGTGTCACACAGTGTGCTTGTGTCAGAGAGGAGCAGTTAACGGGTGCTGCAACAAGCTTTAGAAAGCTTTTCTGAGAAGGTGAAGCATTGCCTTTCACAGCAATGGAGTGCAGTACTGAAACAGTCCTGTGTGCCAATAATGAGTAGTTCATAGCTGTCCTTATCTTGGGTAAGTCCTGTCGCATATCTCGATGAAGGCTATACTGGCTGGAGGAAGCACACTTGTCAGCGCTCCAGGAATGCTTGCAACAGATACTCATTGTGGTGCTTGATTGTTGATCAATAGCGCACGCGAGGGCAGGGAGCTTTTCCCTTAGGTGCTGTTCAGGAGCCATCACCACTGCAGGCAATCCCTGAGGCCCATTGCATGGGGATCCTGCAGTCTCACCATCTATTTAAACCCCTAACGATATACACCCTGGCCACGCTGAGTTCAGTGCAAACGTACAGCCTTGAGCCCTAAGGATGCTGCTCAGACTGCCCTGGGATTCACAGCTCATGTTGTCTCCTGGTGAAATAGTGGGCTACAGTCTTATTCCTACCATAGCTAACAGCAAAACTTCCAGCGAGCCAGTGGGAGCAGAGTCAGGCCCACCTTACTGAGGAAATATTTAAGCCAATAAACTATGGCTATTCGGCATCTCTTCGTTCCACCAGAACTGGTAATGGCAGGCCAGTGGCAGGGCCATCATGTTCGCTGGAGGTAGCTAGGGCTGATAGAACACCATGCCCTTGCTGGCATTGTGCTCTAAATACAGTAAATCTGTGTGGGGCAAATCAGAGACAAACTTACAGCATACGAACTACTGTACAAAAAAGACTGTGAATTGCTTAGACTGGTAATATCATTTCGCTTGAGACCTCAAGCTGAACCCAGACCACGTTCCCAACTTTGAAAGGCCAGTGCATTATCTGCTAAGCCACCCATCCTACTGGAAAATCTTCTCCATGTTCATGCAAAAGGAAAACAAAACCCAGACTGCTCTGGGCTCTAAGCCAAATCCGAACACAACACACACACTCCCCAACAGACAGGGAAAGTGCTGCACCAGGGTTTGGCAATTATGAACAGGCACTGATGGTTGCAAACTAGGCTTTACCAAAAACATCTTTATGCTGACAGCCTTGGGTATGCTCAGTTGTTTGTAAGCTGCAGGTATGTTTCCTTACTAGTGTTATTGTATTCTTCCTGGAAGGCAAGGCAAAGCTGGAATATACTAGCCCTCAGTGGATCAGAGGTATTTCAAAGAGACTCTTGAAATGCAGGGCACCATCTTGCTTGTTCTTTTATTGTCTGCCCTTGTGCACTGTAAGCACCTTTGTTTTACAAGAACTGGTAGAGAGAGCAGCCAGGCACTCAGGACAAGATTTTCTCCTACCTTGTTCTTTGCTTTGAAATCTCTGGTCACTGCAGTCACCTGTGAAAGCTGTTTCCTACACTCCATGATGGGAGCTTCCTCTTAGTTGATGTCCAGCTGTTCTTCAAGAACACACCCCATGTGAGGATCCATCACAGTGTAGATCTGTTGCTACTTACACCAGAACGATTTATTGTTTTGTTCCATATCAAAGCAAGGCACCATTTATTACCCTTCCTCTACATGCAGAACTCCCCTTGAGGTCACCAAAAAATGTGCCCATACTCAGCTGTGTTATATTGCAAATAAGCTGCTACAGCACCAATGCTTCGGTTATTGGTTAATAGTGCTGGGCTGGCACTTACACAATTGGCTTACTGAAGAAGGTCCCTGGGTTTCCTAGTTAATCCTCGAGCAGGAAGCTGAGGACATCTGTAGTCTATCCCTGATTCTGACAAAGATTTCTGACTTGAATATTGAAAAATTGCTATGTTAACCCTGCCCAAACTGCAAGAACAAGGTAAATAACGCTGATCCACCCCAGAGTTAGGGATCAGAAGAATCCAGTCATCATGGCTGGCAACATGGGTTTCAGTCTTCACAGGAAGATTAATGCAGGTATGTGAAGGTGCCACTGTACGTCCCTGTCAGCAACAGCAGAGGCCAGTTTCCCCAGGGAGAGTGAAAGTTTCTCAGCAGCTATGACACACTGAAAGCCCATTTCCAGGGGATATTGCTGGGCATGAACAAGGGCTTCTTCCAACTTCTGCTTCAGAAAAAACAGCCCCATCGCTCTTTCTAGTGGTCTGTCCGAGGAAAACAGCCACAGTGCTGAGGGATGGCAACACCCGTGCGGTGCAGTGCATGGCACTAGGCTGAAAGCAGATCTCTGCAAATGAACTGCTTCCACCGGCACCAGGGGATACCCTCTTTGAGGTCACACGGCTACTTCTGATGGGATTTGTTTATCATGGAAAGACTTTCTGAAAAAGTAAGTGAGGTGCATACACAGTGCTGGAAGAGAGCCTGCCAGCATCACAAAAGCCAGGACGGAGGGGTTATTTTTTGGATCCATGAATAAAGACCAAGATGGGCATGGAAAGAGCAGGAGCCGTTCATACCTTTGAAAGAACTGCAGTGCTGTTTTGAATTAATCATATTTACATTCATACAGCACAGACATCCTGGGAGGCTTGAAAATTCATGCACAACATTGCACATTGCATATCAAGAAAGCTGAGGAGCTGAAGTCAAAGTGCATGCAGCAGACGAGCCTGATTCGGAGAAAAGGAAATTTATTCAGAGTCCTTCCAAGTAAACCCCTATTTTTATAAGAAACACCATGAACTGCATGTATCAGCCACTTCTGCACAGCAAACTGCTCGGTTTATCAGTTTCAGAGTAGTGGAAGGCAGTATCGGTTTTGCCTAGATTTATATCTACAGCCCCAGAGTACAGAGATAAAACAAACTTTGTTTAGACCACTAGGCCAATATCCTTACTCTCTTATTAGGGTTATTGGATCTTTTATCACTTAGGCATTGCATGAAAGAGATAAACTGACACTAGTTCAGAAAGCATTAAAAAGCACATTAGTAAACAGTGAGCATCATCGCTGAAGCTGTAGTTGTGGATTCCTTGTTCACACCAAAGGAGCAATGTGACACTTTAAGGCTTGCCAGGAGATGTGAGGTGCTTCCCAGCCACCTATGCTTGGAAGACGAGTGATTTTGCATCCAGCAGAGTGAAAACCTTCCTAAACCTTGGCATTTGGGATCATTAACCCCCAACCAAATTTTTGCTGTTCATTGGGAAATAATTCCTAGCCTTGGGAATTGCCCCAAATTACTCCCCTGAAGCACAGTTCCCATCCTCATGTACTACCTCATTTGAATTTCTTGCCTCCTTGGAGACAGAAGGTCCTATGGGTGGAACTCACCTGGCCTGCCTCTGGCTGCCAAATGTGCTTGGGCTGGGCTTGGGTCCAACATGGATGCCCTGGGGCTTGAGAGAGCCCACAGCCCTTTGTCCTTGCCAGATCTCCGGCCAGTGCCTGTCTGGGCCAGGCCACGCCGCCATCCTGCTCCTGCAGGAAAGAGCAAACGTGGCATGTACCTTGCATGTACCTCCAGCCAGGCTTGAAATCTGGAGCAGTACTGACTTTGCAGTGATTCAGCAACAGGCTGCTTTAGATGGATATGCTTATAAGAGAGGGCTCCCTTCCTCCTCCAAAATACGTCTTGTTCCCTGAGAACAGAGGCAGAAAGAAAGCAAGTTCCTCGTCTTCCTGCCCATCACTAAGTGATCCTGTGGTTACCTAAGAAAGGCTTCGATTTCCCAGAGCTACTGAATAGCCCCAGTGTCTGCTCCAAGTAATGGGAGCTGTAGGCACTCAGTACCTGAAACATATGGATTTAGGAATTTAACCTTTATTCTCCATGATCAATCATTTTAACCCAGCCCGGTATTCAGAGACTTAGCCGGAGGGGCATGCAGCAAGTAGGGATCAGACTTCTCGGGGCTGTGACTCCCACAATGTGGCATGTAAATGTCCCATCAGCAATGCAGGCCATATAAAACTGATGCAGACATTTGGAGAAAAAGAGAGCAGTTTGAAATCAGCATCTTCTGCTCGCCAGGCTGGGCCAGCACAGCCCTGGTGCACAGCCCGCCGCCGCTCCATCAACCACGAGACGCACATGCTGCCTGCAGCAGCAACTGCTATTCGGAGAGATGGAGGGAGCCATTTCTTTGTCATTAACAAAAGGCAGAGTGTCTATTAAAAAATAAAAGGCGTCCCAAAACAAACAAAATGATTCATTGGGATTTTAGGACTCACCTCCAGACACAGCAGGAGGGGAAGAGCTTACCGTTACCCATTCTGGCTGCAGAATGGGATCAGCCCAAGAAAAAGCATGTTCCCACAGTAGACAGTTTGAGCTTGTTTTGTTAGACACTGAGGTTCAAATGACCTTTCTTTTTTGGCACAAGGATTTTGGCAGCCTGGAGAATGCTGGTGCTAAATAACAGTTACACCAGCTTTTCTATGGTACCACATAGAGTAAACAATGCAAACAGTGTTTCAGGGACTTGGTGGGGCTGAGCTGCCGAGTGGGATCCAGAGACGGATCAAACTTTGGTTAGAGAATGAATAGCTCCTATTTACTTGTCATCTCCACTATGGTGGGGGACACAGACACACATGTGACAGCAACTCCTTCTGTGAAAGGTTTTTTCACCTTTCTTGTCTCCGTGCTCTTTTTCTTCAAATACCTTCTTGGATGTCATCTCTGCAGCTAATGTGTCATGCAGAAAAGGTATCCAGTCACAGGAACAGTATTGTGAAGCAAATGTGCAGTATTAATGGCTACAGGAAAAGCGAATGTAATTCTGTACTGCAGGTTTTATACCTGAAGTTACCTCTTAGTTCAGCAATTGTCTGTTTGCGTCTTTATGTCAACTTTTTATTTAACAACTTTTGAATCCATAGGACAATTTCAACGAATTTTGGCAGAGGGATAGAGATATTTTGTACATCACCTTCTCACAAGGTTTGCGAAAGGCTTTGTGAGCAAAGAGTCCCTCTTAAGGTCTGATACAGAAGGACCCTGCTGGCTGGAGTCTCTCAGTCATTATTAGACATCAAAGAACCCAAGCAGAGGCTTGGCCATCTTCCTTCTCCAGACTTGCCTGGTCTACATCTTACTGAACTGTGCTCCTCTCCAAAAGAGCGAGCATGCAGGTATCTACAGCTTCCTACCAGGAGCAGACTTCTCAGAAGACCAATAGAAGGCAAGCACAGACATTTCAGTTGGAAAAAAAACAATCCAAAAAGCTAAGTGGCGTTATCTTTTGATCAGCTTAGCTTTAAATTCACTCTAGGCAGCAGGGCAGAAGGTTTGCTAGGAACCCTCAAAGCCACACGAAAGGTATTGCGTGGCTAAGTATCACCTGGGAATGTTTGATTTATTTCCTGGAGACACTGTCCCTCTGAAATGCTCCAATAGGTTTACCTTCCGTTTGGCTGTTCTTCCCTCTCCAGAATTTCAGACTGTCCCCCTGCCCTGCTCCTGACCTCACTGCTAAAAGACACCTTTCTAATTAATCGTTTTAAACATTATTACAACATTTAAATGAATCCAGGTGGGAGCTTTCAAAGGAGCTGAAGGTGGAAAGTCAACACCTCATTTCCTTTTAGAACCTTTGAAGATCCCATCTAATGGGGCTTGAGGGCTTTAAAAGTTGCAAAAAAAATTGTAAATAGTCCAACATACTCTCTCAGTTCTACACCCAACAAAGCTAGAGCCTAGAAGGCAGATTTTCAGTACTTGAGACTGAATTTAGTGTCAGAGTACATGAAGACAGCCTCCGTCTGTCTGCATGTGGGTTTATATCCCATCACCTAAAGTTTCCACCTGGCAGAAGGATCACCACCTTCTATTTTTGTTCTGCTTTTGCTACAGAGAAAGTCACAGAGGTGTGGTGAAAACTTGGCATCCTATGGAGCCAGTCCTGGAGACATGAGCCACAAGGAGACCACTCTGACCTCTTCTAGAGAGGGAGCCTGTCAACCCCACCACATGCATCACCCATCCTCACACCTGGTGCCAAGTTAGCTTGTGGTTGGAAGGCAGGGTCCACCTTTCCAGCAAAAGGTAATCATGGCCCTCGCCAGCATTGTTCAGTGCTTGATCAGTGCTGGTGACCTAATCTGGGTGACAGTGCCAGGCAGAGGTGTCTCCCTGACGCCTCCTCCTGGGATGCTGCTGCCTGCGGACGTACCTGCACATTTGGGACTTCTGTGAGGCTTGGCAGAGGGAGTTGTTTGCATGTTTGCTGAGTGGTTTGTGGCTGGGCGGTCGGCTTTTTAGGCATTTTGTCGTGGAAATATGTAAAATAAATGTTTTCTAGTATGTGGTACTTGGACCTCTCCCACTCTGAATTAAAAACTGCAGAACAGAGCCCAGCGCCAGACTTCATCTGTCCGGTGTACCTCTTGGGAAAGGAGCAAGCAGGAGCGAGGAACTTATCAGCGCCTTCTGCTTTCCACAAAGAAATCTGATGTAAAAGTTCTTCTTTGAGAGTGAAATTTCTTTTCGGATTGACCTGAAATATAGTGAGGCACATCAGGAGGATTTGTCTTCCTCTGAAAATTGATGGTACTAGTTTTTTCACATAAAGCATATATGTGTGTTACTACTTTTGATCTGTTCAAGTATAACAAATACTGCGTTAACCTCATGGCAGCAAAAAAGTTAAGATTGAGTCATAAAAACTTGCACAGATCAAACCCTACTACACGCTGTACAACTTCTACTCCTAAGAAAGGTACTTACCTTGCAATATCAAACCATTGCTCCTTTTCACAACACAAAATTATTTTTCTGAGAATAGTGGATGCCAGGCATTTTTTACAATCAGGCCATAGATTATCCTTCTGAATGTCTTTCTGTCTGTCCATCTACTAATCTATGTGGTACTATTCATATAGAACTAGTCACGTCTCACCACAGAGATACCTGTAACATCTCAAATATAAATAACTTCAATCTCCTCAGAAAGGTGAGAGCAACACGTGCCCTTCCTTGGTGAGGAACACCAGTTCCTCTCTGTGGATACAGCAATCATGAGGTGGAGCACTGAACAGAAGCATCCAGGGGTCCCACTGTCAGTGGGAATCAGAAGAGAGCTAAATTAAACAAAATAATTATGTATTTTCCTATTTGTCTGAGAGAATGCAGAAAAAGGAAAGGCCAGAGGCTGTGTACGGGACCAGGTAGACCATGGATCAACTCAGCTAACAACGGGCGTTTGGTCACGTTAAGTAGAAATAAGTCATTTATATTTAGAAAGGTAAGCAAAATCATCATCTGTTCAGAAGATAACTCCCTTATCTAACCATGGTGCAGGCACAGTGTGTCCACATAGATGTCAGCGGCACAGATCCTATTTGCTTGGGTCTGGTCAGATAAGTCAGGAGTACAAGCAGCAGATTTTCAGGACAAAGGGGGTGCTGGAGGTGGCTTGGTCAGGTACCCTGACCTGGGTGTTAAGCCACAGCCCATTCAAATGCCAAGAGAGCTGTTAAACATTTCTTCCATTAAACTCAACCAACGCTGCCTCTGCTTTCTCCCTTGGCAGATGGTCACACCACCCAAATCCAGCCTGATCCCTCCTGCACCCCTTTTACTCAGCCCTGTCCCCAGCTCCCAGGCCTTCCCGCCCTCCCAAAATGAGAGTCCCAGCTCTCTGCTTCAGGCTCTGCCCGGCGCAGACTGCCAGGCTGCTGCGAGTGATGATCCGAGACTGGAGTGAATGGCGACCAGAGCTCCTTTCTGCTTCTGCGCTCCTGGGATGAAATGCCCCATTTTCAAACCCAGACAATGAAGCTCAGCACCCTGACCCTGCAGCATGTTCCTCAAGTGTCTTTTAGATTAGTAAAACAGGTATTTAGGGACCAGTGCACTCATTTGAATGTTCACAGTGATTTGGCACCTAAGGTTGGTCCTGGTTTGAAAACTGGGTCAACTGTTAGTTTCTCCTCTGATCTGCCTCTTTACTCTGGTGACAGTCAGCAAAAACTACTTTTCTAATCTGAGACAATCTCTCACAGGTTAACATGGCAGAACATTGTCGGAGAATTAGTGTCTTAGGCTGCAAAAGTATGTGGTGACTTACTGAAAAGGTAGGATCTCAGCAGCCTTTGCAGGACTACATCCTGAGAGATAGGACAATTCTCCCAACAAACTGATGTCTGATATGAGAGAGCTCTAGTGTGTGTTCAGTCCTTGAAAAACTTTCATACCCAGTGGTTGGGTGACGCTGCGAGCGTGGTCAAGAGGCATAATTTGCAACTTCCCCTAACAGATGCTCAGATAAAAGACTACATGAAGGGCAGCTGGAAAGATTGAACAGGGGAATGTTTGTGGAAAACACTCATATGCTATAGGCTGAGTGGGTACTGACTTAATATCAGTTTCACTTCTGGTCACCTATATGCAGTCATATTAATGAAGGCTTGCTGATGATGATTGCTCAGTTTTAATTTTTTGTGGTGTCAATCCTGTACACAGAGCTGCCCACAACCTGAAAGCTTGAGGTTTTATCTATTTCAACTTAGAAATTACCAAACTGAGAACTGCAGACCTCAAGCTCTCTGTTTGCTAGAACAAAACCAAAAGTCTGCAAAACCACATTAACTCACTTGGGCCGGCTACCCAGAAAAAACATGGTCAGACTGGGCTCAGTGTTTTACTAGGATGTGCCAATACTGAACCCCAGCCCCCTCCGCGGAGCCTGTGAGAAGGGATGACTGAGGCAGGAAAGCAGATCACAAAGTCAGAGGCTCACCACCCTGGACGAGCCTTTCCATCAGAGAGACCACGGTGCCTAACCCCCAGCCCAGCTTGTCTCACCTGAAGGTGTCAAAGTCCTGGGTGGACACACAAGCACCATTATCAAGCCCAAGTGGGCTCTTCGGCACAGAGGCAACCTGGGAATTCAAGAGGCAGCGTGGTATCCAGTGACATCTTTTCAGCCTGATTCATAAATAATAACTTCCTATACACCATAATTAATGGGAGTGATATAATTGTATCCAACCCCTCTGATTGTTGTCTGTAACCTGTCATTCCCTCTGTTTCATCTTGTGTGAACTCCTGCCAGTTAACCTTCATCTCGGCCCAAACCTTCTGTAAATGTTAGATCATCCTTTCCACCACACCAGCAACACCAACTGTGGTGAAAACATCCCGCCAGGTTTCAGCCCCGCACTGCAGACACCACCCTCGGTGTCTCCTGGCTCACCCGCAGGAATGGGATCACTTGAAGCCCCTGGGACCTCCCACAGGAAAGAAGTGACCAGGGGATTACCTTAATTGTAGCTTTGGGTGTTACCGTGAGCTGTTTGCAGTGCCCTTGCCCTGGCCTCTGTTATTCTCAGCATGCTGGACATACTTTAATTTGGATTATCACTTATACTTGGTGTCTCAGTATCACCTTGTAAAATTCAAGTTCCTGTTCCGAGCAGCATGCCGCATGTTTATGGTGATAAGTCGCAAGATGCTCATCGACAGATGCTTGTTGCTCAGGCTGGCAAATGATGTCTGAAGATCATATACCGTGGTTTGGGTATGATTTTTTTTTTAAGTCTCAATTCAAGACAGTTTTTTGCCAGTTTCAAAGCACAGCTGAACTACCAGAGGGACTCATGCTTAGCTTGGATGTATTTACTGTCAAGTATATCATTATAGCTCCTGTTTTTCTAAATTCTCTGACCTTGTGCATTTCCCTTGATTAAGGAGCACGCCCAACTATTTTTCTGGTTTGAAGGAGATGCTCAGGGCGAACAGGAGTTCCTCAATGCTCTAGTGAGACTTAGCCATCTCCGAGCCCTGTTTAAAGAAAGTTACCCTGAAGATTCTTCTGGTATAAGCAGAGGCTGACTCCAGCAGTGTGTCACCCCAGCCATTCCCTCCCAATGGCAGGGCCAAAGCAGGAGCCGTGAAGGCCAGCTGCATGGCCAAGGACTTCCAGCTGGTCACATCAGGATTTCTCCAGCCACACGCATTTCTAGTCAGCACTGGAGAAGTAACAAAATACTGTGTCAGCATAGGGAATGTTTAAGTCTTCCAGAGAGCTTGTTTAATTTTACGATTCTGCAAATAAAACATGGGGGGTTGACCTATTTCACATTGTTTCTTCTTTTCCTTACTGCTGCTTCTATACTTCTCTACCAGTTGTTCTTGCCTTAAATGCTGTTGCTGGAGCGGCAAAGTCTCTCCACTAAAAAAAATGTCATTATCATTTCTGCAGCCTGACCAGGCTCCTCTCTCTTTGTTACAATGTGCCCCACTAGGAACTGGGAGGATGAGCTCCACGGCAGGACCTCCGCTCCGAAAGCACCGGGGTGCGCGTGTGCATGAGCGTGTGCGTGTGTGCAGAAAGGGAATGCGAGAGGGAGAGAATGTGTGCGTCCTCAGTTTAATTAGAAAATTTAATTGGATGGAGTTCGGGTCATTTTTTTTCCCCCCTTTAGA
>NW_009228320.1:0-18860 GCF_000690835.1 Fulmarus glacialis | reverse complement strand
ATCCTTCAGTGGTTTGTAGTTCTGCATCTGCTCTGCTGGCATTGTCTCCGCTAACGGCCATACTGATCAGGAAGCCAGAGCCAGGAGGCAAATGAAGGGACTGCATTGATACCGCTGGTCACTGAGCCCCACATAACTGGCAACTGTTTCTGTCTTCTACCTCTGGAGATGAGTCGAACAGATTGTGTAAAATTTGGTGGCTTCCAAAAAAGAAAGGGGGGTGGGGGAAGAGAGAGGGATGTCTTACTGCCTCGGCCCTCTCGCTACCTGGTACCCAGGGGTCTGTTGGAACAACATCCTCACCACAGGAAGCAAAAGTGAAAAATTCATGGAAGTGAGCAAATCCGCTGGTTTCAGGGAGTGTTTGTACAAAAGAGTGAGCGACTAAACACACTGCACCCTTTTCTCTGTGGGCAGATGCTACGGGCTTAAATCCTACTGCAGAGCCCTCCACCTCCTGGCTTTGGCTCTGCTGTGGCAAGAGAGCAGGCAAAGCCTTGCAGCATATGCTCGGGAAAGTGTTCAGCTCGGACACAGGGGAACCGGTGCCGGGAACAGTGACTAACTTTCGAGAGAGGCTGAGGATGTGGGACGTTTCTCGCAGATGCCGTTCTCCCTTGCTCAGCAGCATCTCATCGCACAGGATATGGGCCACAGTCATAAGGCGAGATGGGTATTTGTCATCTCTACCTAGAAAAAACAGCCTGGGGAAGCTGACTGACTTTTTGCTCCCCTCAGCCCATCTTCCAAGCGAGGCAGTAAAGAACTTCTCCCTCACCATGTCCTGCCACCTTTCTGCACGTGTTAGCAGCTCTCCTGATGTTTGCCACGTGTTTGGGTATGCAGGTGAATAACATGTAGGTGGATGTTCGCTCATCCTTGCCTGGCTTTGAGGAGGATTATGACAAAATATACCTCTAACAGAGGACAAATCTTGATGCAAACAGTTCCTTTCTCTGAATTTTAAGAAGAAAGGGACAAGGTGGGCCCCCACCGTATCTTCCTGCTGGTTCCTCAAGTGGATCAGGTTCAGACATAGGCATTATATGGTCCACACACCCTATAACCTCTCTCTCTCTTTTTCTTCTTGCTCTCCCTGTCCCCCCCACACCGCATTACACAGTCAGGCTGGGATCAAATTCAGCTTACTTGAATGTATATCATTTCCAAGTTGAAGTCTAATCTGCAGCCTTGTCCCCAGTGAGATACTCAATTTACTACTCCTGTAGCTAAAGCTCATTGTTACGGTTATAATAATCAAATGTATCATTTTCCTAAAGGATACTTCTGGTGAACGTTTTGCATTTTTTAGATTTCTCTTTGCTGGTTCACACGCAGGCTTCCTGCTCCACTCAACCTTTCTTTTTATTTCTGTGTCCTATTCATTACGCCAATGTGGAAGCAAAAAAAATTATATTTCCCCTTGGAAGACTCAAAACTGTTCATGTCTATGAAAGAATAATAGCATGACCAGGGGACTACAGATCAATGTTATCCAGATCAGCACTTAAATGGAAATCACTCTGCATGAAAAATTCACGATGCCCTCTATCCTTTACATGGATAATGGGGACATCTGGTTACAGCAGACAGAATCGTTTTACGCATGTATATATGTGAGATACAGACTTGTGTGCTTTTGGTGTAATTCACACAATGACTGACATTGCCTGAATTAGTTATTTTGTAACTATTTTGAGGAGTCTGATACACCTTCTTCTAGTGAATCCAAGACCCTAATAGCAGCAGCATCAGAGATAGGATACTGGGCTAGATAAGATCGCTGCTGAGACCCCGTGATGCCTGTGGGTGACCTGCTGCTATTTTTTAACTGATGTTTTTAATATTGATAAAAGGGTCAGTGGCCAATCCTCCTGCCCGTTCATTTCTCCTTCTTTGATCTCAGCCCCGGCAAGGTTTCCGCTGCCCTGGGACTCTTGGCATCACCCGCACAAAGAAGGAGGGAGCGCAGAGCCTCTCCACACTTCAGGCACTTTGCACGCCTTTTGCCCACTGGTGTTAAAAGCAGTTTATGCCATGGCAGCCGTATAGAGCAGCTAGTGGAAAACTGAGGAAACACAAGTGTATCTTAAATCTCTGACCACCCTACTGACGACTGTACAAACCACATGCTTACCTACCACCTTGACTCCCCTTCTGAAGGCTAATGCCTCAGTGCTTTACGTCCAAGGACTGAACAGGACCCTCTTACTCTTTAAACACAACTGGAGGACAAGTGTCAGCAGCCCCAATGGCCTTCTGATGTGGGGTACTTGGCCCAGGACACCCCTCCAGAAAGTGGGAAACCCAGCTTGGCCCCTTCCCCTGTCCCATGAGAGTTGGTCCCCTGCCCCCGCCGGTGTGGGGAGGGAGTGCCTTGGGGAAGAGGCTGGGAACGGCTGAGCAGAGAGGCGATGCCTCCATTGCCCCTCCCAGAGGTGGCCACCGCCCTGCGAGGGATGAAGGCTTCGAGGACTAGAAGGAGAGGCAACGCCAAAGGGAGCCCCGCGCTGCAGCCTCCGCCTTTAAAGGCGTACGCGAGTCTCAATTTCTCAGCCCTACCCCGCTGTGGATTTATACTTAACATGATCCGGTCTTTGGACAGAAGTTGCAAGTTTTGATTTGTAATGGGGATATCTCTGACTTTAGTTAGGCTTTTGAAAAAAACATTAGGCCTATATTGTATTTCTTCTCACAAAACACTCACAGCTACTTCAGTTTTGCCTGAAAGCACATCAGAATTTTAAGGAAATCGGTGAGCTTCCCTCCTCTTTCTCGGGAAAGTCAGGGGTCAGTGTGCAGTGTTGCACGGCACCCAGAGTCCGGGGAGCATCTCCCGCCCGTGCCCACCAGCAGCCAAAGGCAGAGCACAGAAGGGCAAGTCCAGGGTCCGGAAAGGGGAACAGCAGCACCCTCATCAGCGTGCAGTAGCACGGAGGAAGGAAAGGCGGGCAGCTATGCCGCTTTTAATTGTCGGGCAAGAAATGTGAAGGCAGAGACCAGCATGGAGGGAACAATCCAAGTGGTTTCAGGATGCGCATATGCAAAGGTGCACATATGTTAACGTTAGAGATTAAGACAGAACCTGTCTTATACTGGAGAAAAGACATGAACAAAAGATATACAAGCTCAGCAATCCAGAGATAGAGGTGATAACAGATTAATCGAGATTATCTCCCACCGCAGAGGAAAATTAATGTTCAAGTTAATGATATATCAGCATATGCTTTTATTATCTATATATTTAGCTGTCTTGGATAATATAACCAGATTAGATCAGCAGAAGAGGATCCCATACTACGTACTTATGTCCTAATAAATATGCACAAGAACTACTTCACACACTGCTCAGGCCAGAAGCTGCTCGCTCCATTGCCATTAATATTGATTGGTGTTTAAGTGGAACTCACTGTCAGTCCATTGCACTAACTCTAACGTGACAGCCACGGTTAGTGCAATTTCTGTTTCTAACACAGACCTTAACCTTTCTGCACTTACTAATTCCCTCAGCTGTCTCTTCAGGAGTGCTGCCTCAATCAAATGAAGGCCCGTGACACAGTTTACATAAAGGAGAGGAGAATTTTTTATATTAAGAGAATAAAATTTTTCCCCATCACTCTCACAATGTTAAACATTCAAACAAGGAAATTAACTGTTGAGTGGTACAGACTAGATCTAATCTCATTAATCCAACAATAATTGAAGTACAGGACTTCCCCTGAGGCCATGGATTAATGACCAGCTAGGTGGAGCTGCTGACATGAAGCACAGCCAAGTGCTATTAACCCCAGCCAGGCATTATTTAATCCCAGAGGAAATGTCCTGTGCAAAATTCGTTACCGCTCGGGTGAGAGGAAGAGGGAGGAGAGGGGGCACGTGGGCTGGGTGCACGGAGGGCACCCTTCCGGCTGCTGCCCACGGGCATCCCCGCATGCGCCCCTCACCTCCCGGCACCCCCTTCGTCCCGCCGCATCCCCCCAACCCGCGCTGACCAGTGGACACGTAATTAAAACGAATTAATGATCTGAAGCAGAAACTGTGTTTAATGAAGCCCCGCTCAGACTTGCGCGCTAATGCCAACCCTGTTTGCCGACAAATATTTACTAACCCTCTGTGCATAAAGGGCCGGGCCACCTGTTCTCCCCTCTCATCATGTCTCCCTAAGTCTAAAGGTAGCGCTGTCGGTTAGACCTGCAACGTCCAAGCCGCTTGATAGAGGCTCGTAAACGTCTCCGACAAAGCTGAGCCAGATCTGCCAAGCTCTATTTGTTTCAGTCTCCTTCTTTTTTAACTCCAGCCATTGTTCACTTCCTAGATGTAAACTCAAGTAAATGCTGTTGCCTCTTTTAGCATAAGAGGTAATTTCCTGGCTAAAGGTTCCCACCAAAATAATTTCTATCTTTTCAGCCCGAAATTGGAAATCCTTTAAGCTGCATATGTTGCTCCCAGCCTCTACAAAAGTGCTCCAAAGAAAAAAGAAATAGGTAATAAATCTTATTATTAGTTGTAATAGCAACACTAGTAATACTAATAGTTGAAGCAGACATAGTAGTCATAGCAGTAGTAATTAGCATCATCGTAACGTAATTAATAATAGTAATGGTTTAAGAGCCTACTCTTGTTTTCATTGAACTTGATGGGAGTTTTGGGATTTACTTCAATGGGAATGGGGTCAGATCTTAAACAAGCAAGGGTTAGCCTAAAGAAAAAAAAAGGAAGCAGTATAGGATTAAGTCTCCCTCCCCTTCCCACTCCAAGTAAAAGAAAACCAGGAAAGATTAGAAAGCTGTAAGGGAGGCAGACAAGCAAGAGACAAGCAGAGGTTAAAAAGCAAACAAAGCTGCATGCACAGCACTGGGTGGTGCCCCTATTCACACCAGCAAGGGAATGTCCACCTGAGCCGTCCCAGCAGAACTGGGCTGGCAAGCCTTCCCTTACCAATGGGAGTGAGGGATTCCACACACAGTTCTGAAAGAATAAAAATGTGCCTCACATTTCTCCTCTCTGCTCAGTGGCTTATGCTTTGACGTGGCGCTGAGGTGTTAGGTGGTCCTACACGCTCAGGCTGCCCACCCATCCCGACACGAGGGAAGCTCTGGGATCCATCGGAGGAGACGATGTTCCTGCTCAGGCAGGTGACTCTTCTCCTTTGGCACGTGGGCTGGAGCTCGCTGCACACAGACAAGCAGGCACACCTGGGTGAGCAACTGCACCTTGGACCTTCAAGGCGACACCAAACACGTCTTTCTCTCCAGCAGGGCAAGACCAAGCTCACAACAGCCAAAGCTGAACCACATCATACCGTGTCGGAGGCCAGGAAGAAGAGTCCCCCCGGCAGCCCTTGCTCGCACTGCACTGTGCTCAGCACGGTTTTGGGGAAGCTAGACCCAGAGGGGCGGCTCTGGTAATGGAGGTAGGCTGAATAATGCACTCCTTTTTGAGCACAAGATGCGCTCGACAGCTTTTTTCCGCCTCTGCCTCCTCTGATCCTGCCATCGGCCACAAAACGTACTGTTTCACATCCGTATTTTTCTGGGAATGGCATGACACAAAGCAAAGCCCCACGGTATTACAAGGTCATGAAAAAAAAAGGCAAAAAAAAAAAAAGGCACTGCCTGCTTGTTCCTCCATCTAACCATAGCCAAACATTAACAACTGATTGTTCCTTTGTAGATAGTTGGCTGCTTCCAGTCCTGACATGTGCAATTGCTTTCTGGTCTCCCACCCGACAAAGCACAGTGTGAAAGGATGTACACATGAAAGCTAGGGTAAATTCAAAAACATCAGTCCCAGGCTGCAAGGGAGCTGAATTCAGTATCAGCAAAACATACAGGAAGGGACAATGTATAATGGAAGTGGAGGGGGACAGAGGGGGGAGTGTGCAGGGGGGAGGGGATAACGTAAACATTCACGCATTAAAATATTAGATGATTCTTGTTGCACAGTGACTTGAATTCAAAGTATTTATGTGGTCATTTCCATTTCTTTTCCCAAGAGGGTGCTGGGACTGGCATGGCTGTCAGAGGAGTGTGAGAAGATGCCAGCACAGGCAAGCAGTTTCCAAGGCAGAACTACAGCAATGCCTGATATTGTATTAATGTGAGTGCTGGCCATCTGGCCATTAGGGACAAGCTGCTGCCAGGGTGTCTCTCTTTTTCCATCTCATTTCAGAAGCTCTGGAGCCTGGGACTGAGACCCCTAGGGAGATTCTGGCTAAAGATCATTCCAGCATCCACTCAGATGTTGTAGAGAAAGGGCCAGAGAGCTGATAAGGCAGGAGAATGTGCTCACACCCACACAGAAAAAAACAACAGAGAATAACACTGAATGGGGGGGGTTAGAGGCAGAAAGAAAATGAGAGCAGATGAACAAGGGAATGGTTTAAACAAATAAGAGGGAGGAAGCAGGCAAAAGAAAAGAAAAACAACCGGCACAGCACTCGCTCAAAGGAGCCTTAATAGGAGGAGAGAGAAACAGAGAAGAAAAGGAGTAGAAAGGGTTCAATAAGGAGAAATGGCTATCATTAAGGAGGCAGGGGTTATGAAAGGACTACTAGCACAATGCACCTTTTCGGATTTTAACTGCTCAGGGCTAAAGTGAGACGGCTTTCAGTTCGCCCTCTTGAATAGTACCTTGTCCCAGGAGCCTGCTGAAGTCAGGGCTCGGTGTAAGGGATTAGGGAGCGCGGGTAAAGGTGCCAAAACTTTGTCTTGTCAAAATAAATGCTTTTCCTTATGCTTGTTTATCTACTTGTCATTGGAGATGCTCAGACTAATCCCCTGGGAATTTTTTCAGTGTATAGAAAACTAAGTAAAAAGTTGATAGTCACCATTTTATATCAATAGGGAAGACCACTCCTGGAAATGTCAGTGGCTTTACCATATTGCTGTTAAATCAGAAAACTGAAAGGAAGAAATGAGGGCACCCAATTCTTCTGTAAAAGGAAGCAAAACATCTACCTACAAAATAAATCTCGGCTAATGGGCGAGGAAGTGGCATGGAAGAGCGAGAGTACTAAAATGACAGCCTGTCACTTCCTGCAAAAGCTGCTCAAGAACCGGCATTATAGCGTGATTTCCTGAGTACGTTACTGAAAAGTAGGCATCATACACAACTGTTATTTCTGTTGCTGTTATTATTATACCACTGTTTTTTGGATCCATATCCTCCAAGAGGATCTGCGGGCGGATCTGGAAGTCTGAAAACAGGATCCCTTCTGAGATTTCCCATGCTTCCTCATTTTACTTAACGTCTGTCTCATGATGTTTAAGGGATGCTTTTCAAGAAGATGCTTCTGGCATGAAAGCTAGGGTATTAACTCCACACTAAGTCCATCTCTGGATGAGACCAAACTAGGGGGGGCAATCGGAACTGGACTGCGGCACAAAGGAAGTTCGGGTCTGGGTGGTGAGTCTGGTGTGGGTCTCATAGCTAGGGCCTATCAGTAGCTTCAGAGGACATGGATTACAAGAGCCTTTCCATGACGGGATCTGCGGGGCCTCACCTTTCACATCAGCAATGGGTAAACTTTAGCCACATGGAACAGGACTGATGCTCACTAAAATGAATGCAGAGAGGCAAGTAACTCACTAAGAAATAATTTCAGAAAAAAATAATTATTGACAGTATTTAGGATGGGAGTGGCTGTGTTTATGTACATGACATTCACTTGAATTTAGAGCAGCAGAAATATTTGATGTCCATTGTTAATTAAAACCAAACCCAATTAAGTACTGGCATAGTATTATCCTGGAGTTAAACCAGCATAACTGGGACCAAACCCGAGGTTTGGTTCCTGCAAACCCTCCCATGCAAGTCACTCCTGCTCACCAGAGAGACTCACTTATGACAACGTGATTACTTGTATAACTTCCCCTAAGCGAAGCAGCAGAGGAGCACGTCCTTAATGAACAAGAAGATGTTTTTTAGGCTTTTTGGAGTTCGGGGTGCATTCGACTAGCCATTCCTGCCATAACTTCCCTCTAGCATCAGTGCTGGCTGTGTGCAGCAGGCGCGGGGCTGCGCGGGAGGATGCTGCAGGGCTGCAGAGCTGGGGCCGGCGGCAGGACGGGTCGCCTCTCAAAGGCAGCCAAGAGCCCCTGTCCCAGGGGAGGCGGCTTCAGAGGAAGGCGGCCTGACAAAAAATCCCAAACAACGCTGAGGAGGGGAAATAGGATGGCCAGAAACCTGCTTGTGTCTGTGGAGCACAGCTGCGTGCTGTATCATACAGGGGAGCTGGGGTTTCTCCAGTGAAACCACGCTGCATCGCACTTTTATTCTAACAATTCATTCTGTGCTCGTTTCTTTAAAAAAGATTTTCCAGCCACCTACACAGATTTCAGTGAGAAAAAAAAATCTACAGGAAATGTGCTGGTCATTGCATCCATTCCCATTTAAAGGTTTATTTAAATTTAGAGTCCCTTTGCAGGGGTAGCCCCCTCGTTAAAACATTGAGGGATTACCACACAGGTGATCTTGGTAGGCAGCCTTCTGTAGGCATAGAAAATTAAAAATTTCAGAGAGACAGCAACTAATTTAAATGAACTGAAATAAAACCAACGTAAATGTCTTCACCTTCCTGGAGTGTTTTTAATGCTGTAGAGTGCCTTAGCTCCCTTTATCTTGTATTTTATTAGCCAAAGTGAAATTGATAACACTCATAAAGTTTTTGTTTTTTTTTTTTAATTTCCATAATTACTTCTGTGAAAAAATGTCCTGGTTGGGATAAAGCACATGGTAAGAAGAGGAAAATTCCTTTGTCTTCCACAAAGAAAAGAACAAAATGATGTAAAAGCTCCTTGCCACTTCTAGTTTCTAAGATTTAATCTGTCTTCTTTACATTTCTCAAGCAGAACTGACCAAAACTCAGGAAAATTACAGAATTTTCGGTGGATACATTCTTGCCCCATTTCTTAGGGTATTTTTCAGATATTCTTTTTCTCTACCAAAATCTTTAACAAAGTTTTTAGCTGAAGGTGGTTTTTTTTAATTCCACATAGAAAGATTTCTTTTGATGAAAAGTTATTTTCCACTAAGAAAATCCATTGTGCTTGATTTTAAAAAGTTCAATTATTGTTCTGATAAATAATACTGGAGAAGAGTCTTGCAAAGTTAAAACGTTCTGACAATGACTTGGGGTTTTCACCATCTTTAAAAAGCTTTGAAAATAAAAACATCTAGCATAAGAATTGGAACAATCGTTTTCTAAGAGTAATTTTTTCAACTCCACTTTCATGCAAGACCATAACAGCTCCAATGTGGCCGTGCTTTCTTTCTCTGCTGTTTGAAACAACCGCGGATTAGGAAACGGTGTGTTGGGAAGGAGGGATATGGGTTATTAACCAGGTGTCTGTGTCACTGTTTGTATTCTCTCACTGCATTAAATCAGAGGCACCCAGGAAGCTGTTTCATCTGCTGATGTCTAAGTGGGATGGGACAGAAAAAACAAGACGACTCAGTGCAGAAGACCAGGACAAAGACCTATGTGGTGAACAGAGTGCCACCCCTGCACACGGGAATTAAGGAGGAATTAAGTGGCACAGGGACCCTGTACTGTACCCTCTGTGCAGGGCTGGATTTCACCTCTTGCAACCGAGGCAGCAGGGGAAAGGCCAGGAGAAGCGGTAGCAGGCAGGATGGGCGGTGGGCAGGAGGTGAGCTGGGAGGAGAGCTCTGTTTACTGACACGGGGTCTCCAACATCAGGATACCCACACCAGCAGTGGTCAAAGAGGACATCAGAGCTCTGTGGGGGCTCTGGGTTAATCTGGTTGGACAAAGCAAACCCGGAGCCTGAGTATCTGCTGCTCAGTGGGGTTAAGGATGGGGGACCAAGGTGTTGCCTTCTCCCTGCAGATCACATGGAGAAGTACAATTTTCCCCCCACTTCTGAGAAACCCGTGACTGTTCCTTTTTCCACAGGGAGGTGGCTTGGGGCACAGCCTGTCCTGGAGCAGGAGAATAGGGGAACCCTGTATGGCTCAGAGAGGTGGCACTCAGCAGAAGGCTTCCTTGGGGCCCCACCTGCACAGGTGCCCTCATGGTGCTTCTGCTCCTTCTGAGGCCACCAGGCAGCCACTACTGCTCTGTGGCAGCAGTCACTCAGCTGGGGCATGGATACAGCTATTTGCTTTGCCAGGAGCCCGTGCTTTTGCAGCTGCGGAGGAGATGGCTCTCTATCACCTCATCTGCTTGAGACAGCGGAGGAAGGAGCAGAAGTCAAATGGAGACAAAACTGTGGGAAATCAGACCAGGATCCAGACAGCACCTGCTGAAACAGGAGTTTGCGATGGGCGTTTTGCAGAGCAGCCCTAGAAGTGGTCGTGAGACCATATCAGTGTGGTCCTGCAATCTTGGCTGGACAGAGAAGCGACGACACAGACATCAATGACAAAGCTCCCCACAACATCAGTTGCATCAAGTCAGGCTCACAGCACAGGTGAAAGCTGAGGATCATTCTGCAGGAAAGCACAAGCCTCTATATCACAATTAGTGTTGAGGCCAGCTTTGCAATATTTACACCCCGTGATTATGATATTCCCTGGTTAGAAGAACAACCAGCTAACAGATGGGTAAATAATGGATTACATGTGTTGTTTGGGATTTGATTTTACCCCGTCCTGTGAAGGCAGAAAACCTATGCATTTTGAAGGATTTCTTGTTTGGAAATAATATACTTCACACTCAAGGAAAATCAATCCTAATGCAAACATTTACAAATAAATATGACCTTCTTCATAAAATGCACTTTATGCAGAGTCCAACCTTGGCGAGTCCTGAAAGACTGAGTTCTTCAAAAACTAAAGGTTCTCATTACCTTTCAGGACCAGCCCTTAACCTCGGTCTCTCCTTAATGTTCATATGGAACTTTCTTCCCTTTTAGGCTTATTTTTGTTTTTAACCAAGAGCCAATTAGACAGATTTTGAATAAGGTTGAAGCACTTTTTGTTCAAATGAGAAATTTTTAGTCCCTTGAAGTGTAATGCGTTTTCAATAGGAATCCTCTCCTGCTGTGCATTGATCAGCTATTGATTGGTGAGGGTTTAAACTAAATTATCACTGCCAAATAAAAGACCTTCAGGATGAAGGAACTGAGCTGAGCACAGTGTTATATGAAAAGTAAGCCAATCCTTTGTGGTGGAATCGAAAGGCTCTGATCACTCTTGAAGAAAAAAAATGTTAATTGAAAAATTCCTTAAATAGGTAACAGCTCTGAAAGTCTGCTTTACATAAAAGATATGAAATCACAATCAGCCGACAGAGAGAAAAGAATCCTGCAGCTCAAGTGGTTTTTCTCTCTAAATGGTGCTGATTACTTTCCCATTCATGGATGACATGAAGTGATGGAAATTAGTCATTTCAGAAGAAAGGACTAATGACAGCTGAACTTGCGGGCACTGGGGGAACTTTGGCGATTGGCTCCTCGAGACAGAAAGTTAAAGCAAAAGAACTTCCTATTGGGTGGAAAGATTTATCCCAAACCCAGCAGGAAAACAAATACACAAGCTTGATTAGACTTTGAAAGATCCATTTTTAAATTTTTGCTTACACTAGCAATTACAGGGGTTTCGAACTTTGTGGAAAGAGCAATGAAAAAGAACTGTGTTGACCACACACAATTGGCTATTAATAAAAAATATGTTCCCAAACAAGTCTTTTTCTTCGCAATTTGGAAATTAAAAGAATGGATCTTGCTGATCCTCCGAGGCAGGTGTGGGAGGTTGGAGCTCCATCCAGCTGTTGGAATTTCAGTCAAAGGTTTGATCTGCAGAGGCGCTAAAAAGCTTTTGGTAGCCCCCATGTAAGGTCAGTATTCTTAAAGTCACGCCAGATCTTTGAGGAGCTAAACTCTAGATACCCATATCTCAGCATGTGCAAGACTGCAGGATCAGGCAGGATTGTGCCCTGCCAGAGCCACAGAGCGCTGCAGTCCAAGTTGCTCCAAAGTCTCCAAAGCTGCATTCCCATATCCCCGCTGGAGCATGGACGTGTCTTGCCTTGGCCACATCTGTGCCTGCACTCAGCTCTGCCTCCAGGCTGCGAAGCTCACCTGCACCACCCTGGCCATGGCTCTGACTTCCCTGCTGGGAAATTTCTTTGCTGCCAATCCTCAGAACATGTCTTTTTAAGGATCAGGCAGCATGTACTTAATACATACTACCTTTCTTTGTACGTCAAAGGGTAACATGGAATAGGAACATTTAGTCGACATATTTAGGTGTGTCATTTTATTACAATCAAAGCTATTTCAGGAGAACAAATCTATAATCTTGTTTGTAAGGTTTCAGTATCTCAAAGTTCAGGATTGCTCAGTTTCAGCAACAGTTTCTTCCCATTTCTGAATAGCTCCATAACTAAACATGGATTCCAAAACATCATCATTCAAATTCATATTTACAGGGCTCTGTAGTGTCTGGTTCAGGGATCAGTTTAGTTTGTTATCCAGTTTGTTATTCTGGAAGAGAATGGTCTGGTTTGGACTCCACGAAAATTCACTTTCAGCCTGGCACTCTGTACAACAAAACCATGTGCATTTCAAGACTTCAAAGAAGTCAGAGCCAATATGGTCGCTTGATTTCTTTCAGTCAGAGGAACCATATCAATCTAATAAAAGAACTCTCTTTCATTATGCTACTCTGTAGGCATTTAGCTGCTGGTAGTTGTAAATTGAGTGCTTGCCCGGATTTTGATACAAACGTTTCATACAACAAGATGCAGTAGAGGTCTGCCATACCTTCTCAGTCGAGCAGGATATCACAGCAGTAACAGAATAATTATTACTCTGTCATAACTTTGCCAGTATCGTAAATACAGTGGCCAATGCCAGAGCCTTCAAAAGAATAATAAAATGTCTCATAAAGCCTTCAATTTTGTAACTGTAGATACTCTTAACGTTAATGTCCCAGACGAGCCTTATCGTTCATAATCAAAGACCGGATAGCATTCACGTAGGTAATATTTTTATCCATACAGATGTATACTGTTTTTTCTTTGTTTTCTTTATTAATATCCCAAAGCTGTGAGTTTCATCAGATAATCACACATGCATCAGCCAAGCACAACCTATGTTTTAGGCAAGCATGCATTCAACCAGGCTTGAGAGGGAGGTAACTGGGAAAAATGTAATCATTTCTGATAAACAGGAGGTCAAACTAAATTATCTAGTCGTCCCATCTGGCTCAGAGCTCTGTGAAACAACTTAGCATAAAGAATCATGCCCTTCCTTTCATTTTACACCCGCTGCCTTTTAACTGAGAGAATTCCTTTTTCATGTACTCTGTGTGCAATCTCCTGTTGAACACACAAATGTCCCCCATTTCTGTTAAATAATTACAACAGAAGAGTATACTGAATAATGAAAGCCCAGTCATCTTACCATTTCAGTAGTGATGAGTCACCTGGCTTTAGTAGGAGAAAGATCAAGCCATAGACCTTGAGGCAAATGAATCTGATAATGCTGAAGATAGCAATCTGGGAGAAGGAAAACTTATGCAGAGGAGACTGGAAATATTTTCTTCCCCTGCTGCCCACAGAATACCTTCTTTATTCTTGCTCATCCCAGTGTATTTATGCAACAGACAGATTAATAAATTAAATAGTGCCTCCCTAATCTCCAGTTTATCCCCAGCACATGGACACAATATGCTCCAAATCCTAACTCACTGATAACTAGGATAAATTTTAGAGTAAGAATTAAAATAAAAATCTCTAATGAGGATGTAGAAGTTTATCATCCACATAGCAAATATCTACAAAATCATGTAAAGTAAAATCTAGTGGTTTGATTGGAGGACCTGATTTGACCCACAACTGGTTGCCAGATTCCCTGTTATGTTTCTAGACAATCACTGCTTTGGGTGGCCAGAAAGGTCCACTGGAAAGTCAGGGTGCCGGGGCAATGCTGGGTGTCTTCCCAGAACACTCCATGAAGGCCTAGGACCAGAGTTTCAAAAAATAAATTCAATAAAGGGAAGTCAGCTCTCACCTCTCCTACACCTTGAATTTCAGAACCTACATTTTATGTGTCAAAGTTTCAGATTACAACCACCAAACTGTCAGGCTTTGGCATCTGACACAACATGCCTTCTGGGCATGTTTTTTCAGACTCTACAAACTCACTGGGCAAATGAAGAATAATTTGTTTAAGCATCCGCACTACTCCTTTGATGCAGGTATAATGAAAATCTCTATTTCACAACAGAGAAAACTGAGGAATGGAAAAAATATCACCTACCTAAGGTGAGGAAACCAGCATCACAGACAATACTAGAACACAGATTGTCTAATTACTGGACTGTGTTCTTCTAATTGCCAAATAAACCCGCAACCCTAGCAGAAGAATGATTATGCCTTCATCACCATCCTGTTTACTCAACAATCTGGTAATAGAGCAATGATTGGAAGAAAATACATTTTGTTTTTGAAAAATTATCTCAGAGATTTGACAAGTCCTCGCACAGAGACCTGTAACGAGTTCAAACCACTCTTAAAATAAAACTTAAATCTGAAACAAGCTTCTGAAAAGGAATCTGTGTCACTTTCTGAAACAAACTGTTCATTTACATTCCTTTAATGATCTGACTGCATTGAACCCAACGCACTGAGCAACACATGCAAGAAATCTCATTTACACTTCCAACTTTGTTTTTCCAATGGAGCTGTATTATTTACCTCCTCATTTCCTTTGGAGCTCTTACGATGGGAGCTATAAGCTAAATGTCTCGAGCAATAGATGGAAGATGAAAGGTGACCAAATATATTCAAGCTGATAATAAACAGAGAGCATTTGTAGGTGAAAACAACCAGCTTGGCACGAGAGAGAGAGAGATAATGCGGTGGGTTTAATAGGAGGCTTTTAACATTTCCTGTTCAGGATTGGCTGGCTTATTAATGATTTAAGCACAAATTGAATTAACCAAATATTGAACATATGTTCTTTTAAACTCTCTTAAATCTACCAGAGCCTTGCGCGGGAGAGCTATGCGGCCATGCTGTTGAAGTGGGGGGAGGATGACAAGGGGTGACTGGGTAAGTAAAACATAACCTGAAGGTGGTCAATTTAATGCTGTGTTAGCGGCCTGAACTTTCAGTTCCCAAAGGGAAAGGATGATTAATGCCACTACCAAATGTATACCCATACCTGACCCTGATCTCATCAAATCCTGCTGCCACCATCTGCTGTTTTTAATTCCTCTGCAATATTTGTATTTGCTACCTCCCTCCTACAAAGAGAGGGAGAAAAAAAAATGTTCCCTGCTTATGAATGGTGTGATCTGGTTGTACTGGCTGAACGCTGGCCAGGAGGCATCTGTTGCTTATAGTCCTGACAGCATCTGCTACTATTTCTCACTTTTCCCAGCATGCTGTGAGATATGGTTTCTCCCAAAGGTGGCCTTTGTATGCACCATTGTCAATTCCATCATTGTCTGCCACAGCCTGTTCCCACGATGCAGTGGTAGTTATTACCACGCTGCAAAACCTTTTCTTGCAGGCTATCTGTAATCTAAGATATTGTGTGATTGAGTTATGCAGTTAACCCTTTTCCTATGCATCACACCATTAAAATAAAAGGAAACAGGCTGGACCATTTTGGAAGGAAAACCTTCAGGGCTTGCAATGGATGGGAAAGTGAAACAGATTTTTTTTGTTGGGGTTTTTTTTTTGCTTTTAAAATAATGACAGTTTGGTGTTAAGTAAACTCGAGGTTTAAAAACAAACAAACAAAAAGACAAAAAGCAAAAAATGTCCTAACTAGCAGTTTTAATTCCTTTAAAAATACTATAAAGGGTGCATTGTTTTTTCTCCTGATTCCTGATACGGCTATTAAGCATTGTAACCAAATGTGTGTGAATGCTATTATTTATGTGTCTGATCTTTAAATACCCTCTGCTAGTGGGATACAGGCTGAGACTTCTGATGGACATAGGCGTCCCAAGCTGTCATCTTGCCTTGTCCTTCTGTCAAACAGTTAGTGTGTCAAGCGCTTCTCCTGGGAACTTTTAGAGTAAGAGACTGTAAGCGCAGAACGGTCTGGTCTCCAGAGAGCCACTTTTAACTCACGACAATATCCTTGGTGTCAGCTCAGAATAGCCCACTATGGGGCAAGGAGAAAGAAAGCGCAACAGATGTTACTAGTAAAACCATGTTTACAATTCTGTAAAGTTATTGCCCTTATGTACCTTCTGACCAAAACCCACTTAAAAGACAGCCAGGTTCCTAGTGGTTGGATTTTTAAGTCAATTCTGTTCACATAAATCTTCGCGTAGAGAATCGGTGCAATTAAAATAGACATCGCATCTCTAACGTGTATATGCCCCTCCCATTCCCCCCAGATCATTTGTAACAGTGTGGACTTTTGAATAATATAGTTATCACTTACAGCTGCATTTATGGTAATTTCTGTATCTGTATAAGAATTGTAAATATCTCTCCCTAAAATACAAAGGACATGAGTGATGTTATCTCCCCATATGCATTCATACATCTTTTATCCTCTTTTTTTCCCTCTTTTTTTTAACAATTCATTAATTTAGGGCTACTTATTATGTATGGAATCATAGCTAAATCCCCTCAGAGGTCCTTTCATAATTTTGTAATAGTTAAAGCAAGCAAGGTGGCTGATTCTGGAAGCAATAATGATAATTAGCTGATTTTTTAAAACTATCTTAGAGCAGACCGAAATATTGGAGAGACGGGGGAAAAAACAACCGTGGAACTTGTGAAGAAGGCTTTTAAAACCAAGTCCCCCCAAAATCTTCATCTCTGCTTCTGCCCAGTCCTGAGGAACTGTCAGGCGGTGCAATACAGCACATGGTGACAAAGCAAATATCAGGGCAGGATTTACAAGACTACATTTGGCTACTGTTCCCCTGTTAGCCTCATTTGTCTTATATTTTGCATCACCTATATTACATTTTCCGGAGGAAACGGCTTCTGAGGAAGGGGGAAATTGTGTTATTTTATATCTCTGCAATTCCTATTTTAAGTGGGGACTCGTGTTATTCCAACCGTGTTTTTAGCCTGTCTGCTCTAATAATGCCAACTGTAGTACCAGCACAGAGGGAACGCAAAGAACGAGTAATGTACAGACGTACTACTCTCTTTGGCACCAGTTCATCTTGCCTTCACACTTTTGCTAGTTATTTAAAGTCCATGTTCAGTGTTATCATAAATTTAAATGAGGAAGTCTGATTTAAAACTGTTTTACATTCTCTCTGTGCACATAAAAGGCTAGGGAGAATAAGGCACTTTCCAGGCTAAGCCAGGTATGAGGTTAGATAACAAATCTGCTGAGCTGCTGTTGGTTAAGATCATTAAAAATACATTGCTGAATCCAAGATCAAGTTCCTCTCTGCATTCTGAAATCCTTTTTCCAGAAGCAAGAGATTACAGAAGGAAAACCGTGGCTGGGTGACTCGCGGCTTTTCTATCGCTAAGACAGGATGAGCTTGGGGAAGCAAAGAGAATACCTAGAGCTGGACCTCTGTACTTACAGCATTTGGTCTCCATAACGGCTGCAAAATCTGCACAGGCAGTTTGCATGGAGAAATTCATTATTTTTTTTAAAAAAAAGAAGGAAGAGAGTGTGTGCATGTGAAGAAATCCATAGATATAAACTGTGTGTGACCCACTTTTATAAAACATTTAATATCCATAGATGGAAAGCAATAAAATTATCCTAGCAGCCAGATAACAAGACTTGTGACAGAATCATTGAGCAGGATCACAATATACAAATGCTCTGAACGACAGATTTCAAGCTACAGGTTCCTCCCAGATCGGCTGTGGAAGCTCAACTGCTGCAAACCTACCACCATTTCTGAGTCTAGTTCCCTGAGGACCACTGTATCCTTTGCTATTTCCATTAGGATACAGGATCCTTTACTAACAGCTTTTTTGCAGGAGGAGCTGTGTGTTTATTATTTCCTGTAACAAGGTGAACCAAGGTAAGACCTACTATGAAGGGCACCATGACCTTCCTGGGATCTTCAGTAAAATACAGCAAACCCCAGGTGTGATGTAAGGAGGCAAAAAAACACTGCTTTCAACAGAGAGATTTGCGCACTAATGGCATAACACTGTTTCAAAGAGCCTCACTGGGTATTTTTTCCTATTTCAGGTCAATCACAGGGACTCTGTTGCTCTTCGTTTTGACTCCCCTCAGCTCGTGGTCTGGCTGAAGTCAGTGAACGGCTCCTGCGAGAGGTGGTGGGCGCACCCTGCCCCTCTGACACTGACAAGGGGCCCAAGCCTCACCAGCGTTAGAAACAAGGACTGACTTCAGGCCTGCCAGCCGCTTCCCTGAATGAAAAGCACCACTGGCACGTTCACAGACAAGCATGTGTATAAATGTTTTCCTGAACCAGGAAATATTGCAAGGAGGCAGCAATATTTTTTCCCTGTTTGTTTCAGCAGCAGGAACAAGTACGGACAAAATTCCTTTATTATGGGTGAGCAGGGTATTTAGGCTAGGATATGCTGTCTCTTCTCCTCCCTCCAGCATTATTGTCAGCAGATCCGTTTGCAAGCTAGTAAAAAACTTCTGCCGTGTGCAGGTAGGTTTTGACAGCAAGTGTGAGCTGGAGGCTGCTCTCACTCACCCACTGTTTGTTTGTTTTTAATTTAGCCAAGCAGCTACAGCTCCCACCATGCGAAACAGAGATTAAAATAAAGCGAAGCAGAGGCAGGAGAAACCTGTGCTTAGATTGGAGAGGGGTTACTGGAGTGGGAGATGGCTCGCCGGGGGAGATCGGCCACCCGACCTCGACCTCGGCAGCAGCGTGCCGCCCAGGCGCTTGCCCCAGGCCTCACGGAACTGTCACTTGCCCCAGGCCACGAGCGACCTCCTCCCCATGGCCCGCGA
>NW_009228319.1:15582-30753 GCF_000690835.1 Fulmarus glacialis | reverse complement strand
CCTTTTAATTGCTTCGGGACTTCTCACTGTTGGCAAGTGGGGGGCATTAAAAGGGGTAACAACAAACAAGACAAGACTAAAAGCAGTACATTTAGTTAACATCTTTAAAAGCAAACTCTTTTTTTGCATAAAACTTTGGAAACAATATTTCCATTCAGGGAAACCATTTTCTTCCTGGACAGTTGCAAAAGAGTTTCAAAGGGCAAAGAAAGATTTCAAAATTTCACAGGTTCTTAAATATTCTACTAAGGTTGGCACGACATAATTTTGGGGGTACAGAGAATGGAATAGAAACAAAAAGTAGATCAAGAACATCGAAGATTTTCCATTCTAAAAGCCCTTGAAAATAAGATCACCTGTATGCATCGTCTTCTTTCAAGTCTCATATCATCCTGCAGGGATGTGGGGGGCAGGGGGAGTCCAGCAGCAAACACCACTGCAAAATGAAGAAAAAAAGAAGTAAATGTAAATACGAACTAATAAGATACCTAAAAAAATGTAAACCTCCATTCTACTAGATCCACATAGTGCTTAGTTCAACCCTAGCTCTGCAGTATAACCACAGAGCTAAACCAAGGAAGTTCCAACAGAAAATGAAGGTTTCCAACAGTACAAGTAGAGACAGACATTACAAAGACTATCTTCCACTGACATCCATTGTTAGAAAAAAATTATCCAAGTGTCAAAATTTCAGGGATTAACTTAAATTTCAACTGGTCATTGAACAGTTCCGAAAATTAAAGTCATCCAAAAAAAAGCTCTTCTCAAACCTACAAAAGTGAAATTACTGGTTGTTACCCATCTGTGCAAAGCCCTTAAATATGTGGATTTTTACAGAAACTCAGGACAATATTTATAAAACACGACTGAACTTCTGTGGGGTTTTACCAAATCAACAAGCTATAGAACTACAAGTGCACATAAATCCATAAAAGTACAATTGAATTAGGTTCACCTTACACCAAATTAAAAATGCTCAGAAAAATAAAATTATAACTTTTGACAAGACAAAGAGATATAAAGACATGAGTTTCTAGGAAGAAATGTCTAACAAAAGTTAAAAAGAACAGTGGGATTATGCCAAAAAAAAACCCAAAACCCAACAACAACAACAAAACCACAAACAAAACAAAAAAAAAACAAAGCAAAAACTAACAAACAAAACGAAACAAAAAAACCCCAACACCGCACAACACACAACAACTAACCAACCCCTGGTCAAAGTATTTTTCAAGTATTTGGTTTTCCCTTGTTCTCCAACGAAGTATCATTGGTACTCTACAACCTACGAAAACATCAAAACCACTTACAAATTACTGAGAATTTTTGAGAATCTCTGCAAATTACCTAACAGTTCAAATTGTAGAGTCTAGATTATTACTATTTAAACATCTCCTGATATATGTAACTCCAAGAAAGTGTGTCTAGCCTAAAATGCACTTAAATAGTGCAATTTGAGCAGAAAACATTGCAGTTCACTCCACTTCATCAACAATGACTGTTTAAGCACTGCATATACCCTAAGCCCAGCTAGCTTTTCTGCCACCACACTGGCTTTTTCCTCGTGCCACGGAAATGTGACACGCACACACAGACACACACACAAAAGGGGGTGGCAGGAAGACAAGGAAGAATTACTTATGTGATACATGTAGAAGTATATGTTGCAGCAGTTCTATTGTTACTTTACTAGCAGGTGAATTCTTGCTGTCATGCCTCCAAAAGATGGAGGGGGCAAACAAAAACTGGCCATCCCACATCATGAATCAACAGCCTTAGTTTTTCACTACTGAAGTTCCACAGAGACCTAGAATGTCACTGCCACATCCACAGTAGCCATGAACTTGGCAAGACTGATGAGTATTGCCTAAGACTACACAAGATCCTACAAACTAGGCACTCTCACGCCTAAATCACTTCAATTTAGATAAAAGATTCAGTCTGGTATGTATTCTAGTGTATACATCGCACAGACAGACACAGTGTCTTGCACTGAGCTTAGTCACACTAAACTCAGCAGAGGCAGTCACTTGTATTCAAGAACAAGAAAAAAGGAAGGAAGAGCAAACTCTTCTCTTCTTTACACTAAATAGTCCCTGGATTTAAACAAACAAACAATAGAAGTCCTGGAGCACCAGATACGTCCAGCCTACATGGGTATCTTAAGGCTACAAAGCTATAGTCCCATTTTTGAAAGCTCTCTCTGGCTAAGATACCTTTTTTGGTTTGGGGGTTTTTTTGGTTTTTTGTTTGTTTGTCTGGGGGTTGGTTTTTGGTTTGTTTGGGTTTGTTGTTTTTTTTTTAATTGCAGTATCTATGGACACTAAGATTATAGAAAGCCTTTTTCAGTAATAGCTGCAAGGACTGAAGGCATCACTCTTTTTGTCTTTACCGCCTTGTAGCTCAAATACAGCAAGGATCACCTCTCATTTGCATCAGTACAAGGCCAGTTTCAATACTAAGCCAGCTTAGTTCAAACTACCAACAAACATAGTTTGAGCAAAGCTAGCTGATTTTCAGCCAAAACAGATTGTAGAGCGTTCATACATTGTCTTCTGCCAGTTCTACAATGGGAATGGTAAGCTCCAAAACCAGCACATTAGCACATCTCCGGCGCTTTACAACAGCCTAATGTTGTGTAAGACTGACTGCAATGCTAGCAACATACAGCTCTGTCGTGGACAACAGACTGCCAACTCTATTCCAAACCATAAGAAGAGGAAATCAGTTGATAAGAACATACTATCCAATAAACACAGAGACTACCAAGATATAGCTACAGAACTTGAAATCACACAGCTGATTTTGTAAAAGCAGTAAAGCAACTTCATACATATGGGAAGCTATGCTTTTTGTTGATTGGAAATTAATCTAGAATATTTTAAGATCACTTACAGTACTAACTCTGAAAAAGTATTTATCTTGCAAAGAATTCACAAAGGTATAAGAAAGGAGAAACCAAACGAAAGGTAACACACACAGACCTGAATTATTTTAGAATTTTAGAAGACAACGTTAGAGCTACCGGCAATAGAGGAGAGTTGCTGATGTAACTATAAAGTCATTAACAGGGAGTCAATACATCCACCCATTTCATAGCTAACCAGCAAAACATATCCATCACAAACCAATGCGTTTCTTCAGCCTCCTTACAACTCTCCAACAATTATCACATTCTGAAGAACTGGACAACTAGCGTGGAATTAAGATGCGGAGTGGAAAGGCAGGTGTCTAGCACTGTATTCTAAGAAGGGATCCACAACATAAAAAGTGATTTTAAAACATTAGCGGAGAACAAAGACAACAAGTTACTGTGATGGTAACAGTATCACAGACACACAACATAAAAGGGTAACATTTAAAACTATTTTTTTAAAAACAGATACATCCAAATCGCATATAATAGCTGCAGGGGCAACACATTAAACTCAGTAACTGAGTGTCTTCTGTTGTGCCTCTGCATTGCGAAGTTCTTAAAACCAGAAGGCCTTTTACACAGCCTGTACAAGGGCTTCCTGGTTTAGATAATAAATTGATGGTAAGAGGAGGCAAGAACAAATCCCACTCATCACACAGTCTGTAAGACCATTACTAGAAGAATCCCCTTAGTAATAACATTTACTGGGCTTCAAGAACCCAGTTTAATCTACTTACTGGTATAGAACAGAAGTGAATTGGAAATAAAGGAGTAGAGGGAGGAAGAGACGACAAGAAAGGTCTTGAAAAGGAAATTATTGGAAGCGGTATAGCAAACAAAAGAATGAAAGCTGAAGTCTTTCATTTAAACAGAGAGCGCAGTTCTTAGAAATCAACTGTGTACGAAGCTACCATGCTTTAGTTCATGCTTTTATTTCCTATTTTAATTACTGTTGCTTTCTACTGTTCATCTTTCCTACCCAGCACAATGCTCCTCTGATCTCCTCAAAATACAGATAATGGGATTACCTGTCCAAAGCCCCTATACATTCACAAATAATTTCAAGTCTACAATTCAGCTTTACTACAAAATGTTTAGTTAAACAAGCCAAAGATGCTGAGCACATTTTATCCCAGGTTATACTCCACCATATTATAAAGATGATGACTGTGAAAAACATAAAGCTTTCATGTCTCTGACTCTTCCTTACACCATAAGCCTAGTTTGTCTGTCAGCCTCTTTGAGGACTAATGTTTTATTCCACTGTATTCACTCCTTGCATCCACTCCTTCTTTCAAAACACTCAATACCCAACTTATGTCAATAGGTTCACTGTAAATCAAAGTTTGTTTCAGAGCAATCATACTTCTAAAAACCTAAAAGTTAAAGTGGAAAAACCATTACTAACATCTCTCTGAGGAAGTTTCACCCTCCTCCCCCATTTCTCTTTTTTGCGTTTGCCTGGATATCAATCAGATTGTGAGTTTTTGCAAATGGGGACAATTTTATTACATACGAGCACAGTAGGAAGACAGTTCAGCTGAATCTAGATGCAGCAGAGAAGTAAGACTATTTTTTTTTAAACTATGTTATTTCATAAACTTAAAAATGTGACTTAAGTCACATAATATGTTGCATATTTAGTTTATATAATAGATATCAATTTAAAGCACCTAGAGTTAAAAGATTCTGTCCAATTCTATCCAATGCAAGTTTGCAAAGTGTTAAAGGCAACTATCATAAACACCTTTAAAGAAAGGCCACATTTTCACTACAATTTTGCTTTAATTTTAAGCATATATGAAGAATTCTTTCCATGACAAATTTAAATAAGAGTTTTTCCGAACACACCCAAGAGCTTGAATTAAAAGAAAAGTCTGCTGGGGAGGGTTTTACTTTTTACTAATTAAAACACTTTGTATATAGATTTATTTTCCTTATTCAGTATCACTGTATTATAAGATTCAACATGGCACCTTTAGTACAAATTGAAAGATTTTGAAAACTAATCACAACAAAGTTCTGGAAGTTTTTCCTCTGTGAAAAGGTTATTTTGTAATTTCTAAAGTCATGCTCATGAAGTACCAGAGAAATCTCTGCATATCTCATGACTACACACACAGATGTCAGAGATGAACATAATTCAGGTCACTGACCTTCGGTAAATGCAGGCAGGCCTGTTGCTAGCAACATAAAATATAAATACTTACTTAGAAGCAAAAATATTTATTTATTTACTAGGAAAATTATCCTGACATATACACCATTAAATTGAGATTAACAACATACTGGATCTAGACATATATAAATTTACACAATAGCAATTTCTTATGCTGTTGTTACTCTGCATCTCAACAGCCTACTCTTGAAACTACGCACAGACAACCAATGATATTGCTTGGCACAAGACATACAGGGCAAAAGATTCACCAGATTTGGTGTATTATTTAAAATGCTGCATAATAAAATGTGAAGTACAACCAATACTACTGGAATTTAAAACAAATAAATAAATAAAACTCATAGGGTGCTAGCAATTGTCAACTTCCAGGACTACTTCCCAGAGAGACACAATTGAGGAATTCCAAAATCATTGTTCTTACAGCACCTAGCACATACAGCATCTTTTGTTACTACGTAAAATCCCGTGTGTTTAGATGTACAAATTAACATACACCTGAAAACCAAACACACACACACGTATTTACTGCTTCTGTTCTACTTAGGACCAACAGATTTCACGAGAATGAAAAGAAAAAAAATCAGACTACTTCGTATATCCAATGTACAAAGCAGAACTCATCATCTCAGGTTCACCCACAAAATCACATACATAAAATTAAAAGCTGATATGGTTTCAGCATGAAAACCCAATATATCCCTCCACTTTTATGGACACCTGCATGTTTCTATACGTGATAGACAATATACTGAGTACTAAGCAAAATACAAGTAATTCGTGATCAGCATTCCATTTAGCATTTTCCCAAAGAAGTCATAGATCCCTGTCTCCAGGTTTAAGTGCTTTGGTATTACAGAAAACCTATTAGCTGAATGTTTTCACTGAAATAGTCAGCAACTACATTAAGACTATCTTTACATTTTAAAATTCATAATTCAGTAAGAAAAAATAATACACCTCTCTTCAGTTTAGTTTGCGTATTCAACAGATCTATGAGCGCAGTCACCTTCATATGTCAGTTTACCCCATGCTTAAGAAAGGGAATGTTAAAATTTTGGGAAGAGGGCATTTTTGTACATGACTGGTTTTCAAGTTAGGGTGAAAAGACAACAACTATCAAAACTGAGTTTATACTAGACTTCACCAATACACCATTCATCCTAAGAGTTTGTATTATACTTTGTACTCCCAATGAGTTTTAAATGCACACTGCTAAACTAGAAGACTATGCTAGTTTCTAGATCAGTATTTGTGAGATGCTTGTGAAACAACTGCATCTAAAACAAAACACACTCTATCATCATTTTTCTTGTATACTGTAAAATTATTTTCAATGTTCCAAAAAGGACTAGTTCCTCTAAAAAGAATATACTGTGAATGACTAGTTTCACTCTTATGCTAAATTTACAACATGTGATGCAAGAACCCATCCTTTAAGTGTGAAAGCATGTACAAGCAGCTTTGCTGAAATCACAGAGTTTCTCACCCAAATTCAAACCTGGCAAAGGCAGAACTACAATTGCAGTTGAGCAAGAATTTCTTTTCAGCAGCAGCACCACTTAAGCAGCCTGTATCCCTTCCACCATTACCTGCTTGGCTGAGACAGTGCTACTATTACAGGGTCACTCAGCAAACTGCACTAGGAAACTGACCCAGGTGGAAAAACGGGGATCAGGAGAGAAAAAAAAAAAAAGACTGCTATTTTTTATCACATATCAGTTCTCTAATCTGGTCCACTATAGATGCACAGCAGCCTGGCAGCAGGAACAAACAGCTGGGACAAAAAGGGGCTTCTCAGGCCAATATTGGTGTCAAAATACCAAACATCGAAGTGCACCTAATTTTATCATAGAAGGACCTACAATGGTGTCACACCAGTATTAATTCAGTAAGACTTCAGAGTGCAATCTGAATCTCTGAAATATCTGATTTGTAACACACGATTTTTAAACCTATCCTTTTTATGAAAAGAAATGCATAACGTCAAAAAAATGTACTGCTTTCCTTGTTCCTGAAGAAACTGAACAGTGTAAAACTTGTATTTGACCCATAGAGCCAGACAACTCGAGATTTGATTTTTAAGTATTTATTTGTTCATGCAAACCCCAGAATAAAGCCTATGTCTTTAGAAAGAATTAAACTGACACAATTTAGGGGGTAGGGAGGGAAGAAAGAAAGAGGAAAAAAAACCCCACACTTATGCTAATATAAAAGTTCAAATACTCAGATTTCTTAGATAATTTGCATATGCTTCTTTTCTTACTCATTGACTAAAAATATGGATTGTAGAAGCACAAACTTAAAATATTTTTCAGTATACTGACCACATAAGGCACCACAAATTAGAGGGGGGAGTGGTTATTTTTTCCACCCACTTAATAGTGTCAAGCAAAACAGATGTGGTTACGTTTTAACTGCTTTGGAACAGCAAGTCATGCATCTGTACTTACATTCCCCTCCCTCGTCCAAAAGAAGCGAAGAGATGCTACAACTAGCAGGAGTTGCCCATCTCCTGCAATACCAGCTAATATTAGGAACATGGTTTAGTGGGCATGGTCGTGTTGGGTTGATGGTTGGACTTGATGATCTTAGAGCTCTTTTCCAACCTTAATGATTCTATGATTCTATGATTCTAAAACATTCACAACTGTTGGATGGAACTGAACTCTTATAACCAAGTACTTCCTTCTGTACTGTTTAATGGCCTCGCTGAGTATAAATGTGATTACTAAGGAGTCCCATTTATATGATCCTTGAAAGTAATTCCACCTCAAATTCACATGAGCGTGAAGACAACAGAATTCCAGGAAAGGGAAGGATATTCATGAAATCCAGGTATTTTTGAATTATTTCTATGTCATCTTACAAAAACAGACGTATGTAAATATCTAATTCTTTTTCATGTTAACGCATGCGCCCTACCTATGACTTCCTTAAAAGCTGACATCTGATAAGCAACTATTTAATTTTTTTTTTTTTTTTTAAAGAAATGGAGCCATTTTAGTTAATATGTTAAACATGAAGTAAACAGTAGCATGCAAATAAAGTCATATTTCAAAGTAGAATATCCATGAGGGCTGTAAACTAGTTTATCCAGAGTAATTTGCTCTCACAGTTGTGAAATGCTTTTCAGAGCTAAGATTTTTTCTATAGATTTCCTCAAAAAGATTGATCATTTCATTTACAAAAACTGTTTTGTGGTTGGGAAAAGAACTTGTGGTTGGGAAAAGAACTTCAAAAAGGCAAAGCAAACATATGCCACTAAACATTTGCATTCATCAGTTTAGAACTTCAGACCTAAAAAGTCTCAAGAGAGCATAATCTTCCTTACTTCTCCTTCATTTTTTCAACCATAAAGCAAGCAAGCAAGCAATTAAAGGAACGCCTAAAATTTCCATAGAAAGTGGCCAAACATCACTCAATTTACAGGTCTTTACCACAATCTTGATATTACTACAGCTTACTATTCTTCCAATTTAGTGGTCACTAACTACTACTTCCATTCTTTGTCGTACTCTTTACTTACAAAACAGGCTCTCTACTTCTCAGAGACCTGGCAAGAGAGGGTACTCAGATGCAGCTACTTCAACTTTTTAATCCTAAACTAGAGTTGGGACAGCACTTGTTCCACTTTCCAGACAAGCAATGTGTACTGAAATGCTTTTACCTCTCAAAAACTGCAAGAGCTCAGACCCACATTATACATACATATAGATACACACACACACACACTACATATATATGGGAGGTAAAGGCGGTTGTTCTTCCCTGCAAATACAGACTATTTTAACTGCAATGCCTTCATACTGATGAAAACATAAAATCTTATTTTCCAACAGGCAGACAACAGTTTCTGTCGAAAAGTTTGCTAAAACAGCTATTAAAAGGAAAAAAAAAAAAAAGAAGAAAAAAAGAGGAATTCCAAGAAAACAAAATGGGCATCTGAATAGTATAGTATTTTCAAAGCTACCAAGGTTTTAAACAAATTATGACACATTCAAGAGACTTCAGCTTTCTAAGTGACCCATCCTTATCAAATTCAGATGTTACTACGTTTTTGACATCATTACTGTTTCCTTGTTTTAACTGTTTGCTTTTTTTTTCCCCCCTTTTAATTCTGCCCTGAAGCATGACAGATTCGGTATCATGCTGCAATGTACATGTAACAGGAACCAGAAATTAATAAACTCGTAGGTTATCATCATGTTTCAGTAAACATTACTGTAACAGAATTGATCAAAACCAGAGAGAATGTAAAATCTTACTCAGACGACAACAAACTCCGTTACAAAAATACTTTATATACTTATACAGATTCCTGGGAAATGATCTGTAAAGCTGCTATCATATGTCTAAACAAAGTAAGATTACTTCTCCATTTCAATTTTGGCAGCATAGTTCTGACGTTACTTTCAAAGACAATCTAAAGTTACATATTTCAAGTAAATTTCAACAACCTAGATGTTTGTTGCCCTGATACATTAGTACCTTTAATCTTGAAGGCTTCCAAAATATTTTAATACATGGGGATATGCACACCTATAGTCTTCCAAATTAAAACAAAACAAAACAAAACAACTGACCACACACAACTGTAAACTGCTGGCTAGCTCTGTAATAGATGGTGCTTATAAGACTTTGGGTAAGTGGCTTATTTCAGCCATACCTTGGTTTGTGTGCCTTTTTAAATACTTTTTAACCTCTTCAAACACACCATGGACTAACTGCTGTTTAATTGATTGCCATATGACAGCTCCCATTGGCAACCACAATGCCACAATCTACTTTTGCCTTTCGTTATTCAGGAGATTCAGACTGGACAGGCATACACATAGCTAGGTACTCTCTAGCCATATGTTAACTATATGCCTGGGTCTTAAACCAGACTTCACCTCCCCCGTAAATCCCCATACCTTCTGCCAAAGCAGGTATACTTCTGATATGAAAAGTGACAATGGAGAAGTACTGCTGATATCCTTTCCACTTTAACGTGATAAATCAGATTTAACTGCCCAAGCTTCAGTTTACGCTGAAAAACTGAAACTTGTCTACTTCTACCTTGTATCCAAAGAAACTAAATGAAAATATTTAGTTCTCAAACATCAGAATTTTCCTTAATGCATCTATCAGACTTCATCCAATTAGATGGGTTTTTCTGGGGACACTTTTTCAGAGATGCTTCTGAGCCACTGCATCTATAAGGAGCAGAAAAAGGAAAAAATTTCTTCAGTTACAAATACATACTGTTATCATCCTAGAAATCTTGCAGAACTCAATCTAAACCTTCTCTGGAAAAAAAAAAAATCTCTAGCTCTTAAAAATCAATCCGTGAGCTAGCCAAATCATAAGTCTTTCCAACAAGATTTCAGCCACATCATCATTCTGATGGTAAAATCACCAGTCACTAGGAAAAAAAACTAAAATTACTGTATCTAGAGCACAATCATTTAAGAAGCCTGCCATGGAGGACAGCCTCAGGTCTAAGATTTCTCACTTTTTTTCTTCTCTCAGGGAAATAGCCAAGACACAGTCTGTCTTATCATCAGGAGATGATTTTTATGCAGGAACGAGTTCACAGGCTCCACATTTATATTAAAATAGTTGAAGTCAGTACTTCAGAAATAGGGTACACACTGCCTCTCCAGAAAAGTGAGGGGAAGAGACTGATTTAGCAGGTTGACAGCAGCAACCAAAGCAGTTTTGGCTCACAAATGGCTATTCCAAAAAGTAACTCTAAACACACTCTTCAAAGTGGAAGGATATCCTTTTTCTCTATTTGCACAACTCAAAGTCCCAGCACGTTATTTCTCTTTTTCTACATATCCCAAGCATAATACTAAAATGGAATATGGAATAGCCATGCAAGTGTAGTAAACAGGGACAACTTAAGTTTGCTTACAAAACTCAGATTTGCCTTTTAATTAGATCAATCAATGTTAAAAGGCACTTGAAGGGAATTTTAGGATTACTTCTAGGATTTTAGGATACTGACAAAGTAACCAGAATCCTAAGCTCACAGATGGGAAAGAGAAGTTAAAAGTTGTTTAAAGAAGAAGAGGAGGAGCCCCTTATTTCCAAAACTACGTATACCACAACTGCTCTTCCACCTCTTTTTAACTTGGAAACCAAAAACCAAGCTCCAGCTTTAGCCAGACATGTCAGTACAGACACACCATGTTTAAGAATCTTGTTCAACATGCTTTCAAATAGCAGTTCATATGAAGTTCAATAGCTTTGAAAATTGACAGTGGTCAAGTTCAGGATCCATGGCAACCAAATGCACTCAAAATTGATGGTGAATAAACCCAGTTATTTCATTAAAAAATGAATTCTCAGGCTGCAGTTCCCCAAAAGCCAAAGTTGATTTAGATTTGGCTGCTGTGTTCCCACCCACACCCCTCCTTGCCCTTAACCACTCAGTGCAGGCCCATCTCTTGCACCATGTCTGGCACCTGCCCCAGTCTCGCTGAGTCAGTTCTGCAATTTAGCGTGATATAGAATATTCACCTTTTTTGATCACTTTTCTGCTGACTCTGCATAGCTCCAGAGCCTGAGTCTGACTTTCAGTTTAAAAATCTACACAGTAAATAAGAACTTAATTGTTCTTTTTAGCGCGTGCATACAGCTAACACATTTATATTCTGCATACTACTACTTGATCACAGAGAACTTAATTTGCATTTTTGTGCAGTCTTTGATGTTCTGGACCTTTGAAACTGACAGTTCCCAGGTCAGGCCCAGGAGTCCAAATACTTACTGATGCTAGAAGTGAGGCAGCCATGCTCCTCGACTGTGCTGGGGTAATAAACAGGGCATTCTGCTCATGGAGGGAGAACCTCATTGCGTTAGGCATTGTGTGACACAATAAAATGGTGATCCTCACCTAAAAAGCTCACTATCTAAACAGACCGTGTTTGTCCGCAGAAAGACAAAAGTAGAGAGCTCACAAACTTTAGCTATCTATAAGAAGATTTGCTGTATAGGCCAAGAATACAGTACAAGAGAAGCAAAGAGCAACCTAGCTGAAGGATTTCCAGTAATTCTTGCCAAACTGCCACAGAGCACCTTGAAGACCACAGTTAACATCTGGTTTGATATCAATAGTAATAGACCCCACCTCTGCTTCAAGAACACAAGTGAAATTTTTACAGGCTTTTCTATATATAGTTTGTGCCTGTCATAATAGTCTACATAAATAAATTTGAAGAAATAAATTTAATCAGACATGCCAACTACAAACTTCTCTGATGTTGGAAAGCAAAATGAACAAAAAAAGACTTCACCACAGTAAAATCCAGCATCCTTACCATTCAGCTCTCAATGTTCCAGCCTAAGTTTATATAGAGACTTCCACGGTATGCTTTAAGTCCTAATTCAGGCTCAGGTTGACCAATAGGTAACAGTAACAGTAGGAGAGAATCTGAATTCTAAAGCAAAAATAATTCTATTTTGGATTACTTCAGCAATCACATAGGGAACATTATTTCTATTACCTTAGGAGATCCCAATTTAGAGGAGCTAAGGAAATGCACTGTTTTCAAAATTCAAGACACCTCTAGCATAAGCACAATAACATCTATTTCTTATGAATTGCACTTCCTACATACACTCAAATACATTTCAAAAAATATCTCGGAGCATTTGTATTTCAACATATGAATTAACAAATGCAAAGACACACAATTTATCAGATTAAGTCCTTCAGACAATTAACTTAAATTCACTATAAAAAAATTAGTGTTAAAGCCCCTTAACAAATAACTGAAGAGTGAGTAAAATATAATCCCACTAATACAAAGTATTCTATGTTCCATCTATACTCTCCCACACTCTCTCCACTTCTTTTGCGTACCATTCCTAACTTGGTGGTTGTGCTACATTTCCATAATTCACATATCTTTCCACTGAGAAAATAAAACATTATCCAGGAGCCATTTTCTGTAAAATGCATAAGCACTGATTAAATCCCAGAAAGTTTCTTCCTCTTCCCTTAAGGTAAGCACACTAATCACTGGATTGGATAGTCGTGTTTCCTTTTCTCTCCCTCTGTCCCACGATTCTTCGGTTCTTTTTTGTACAATAGTACAGATTACATGGGACTCAAGGACAGTTGCCAAGAACATCTGAAAAGCCAGGTGATCTAGGTATTCTCATTGGAACTGAACAACTGAGTGCGGATTTTATCCATCTGAGGAACACACTAAACTGCCAGGAAAGGCAGCAGTCCCTCTCCGTCTTTCCCAACTCTCAGGTGCACAGTTGTGCCCCCTTTTTTGGAAAGCTTCAGCATTCACACTGAATATAAGGTAAAACAAATCAACTCAATGACCCAAATAAAAACTGTTCACATCTTTGCCACGTTCATTTCCTGCCAGTTTAGTAAACTGAACTGGCTCAGCAAATGGTAAGAAAAACTTAAAGCTAGAACAAAAAGGCTAACAAGCCTTTTTGTGCCAAAAAAAGATGCTAGCTCGGTTTATGCCACATAACACAACTTCCCACTAAGCGTATGCCTTCACAAGCTGACCCAACCCAGCGCTACTACTTATAAGAAAAGAGCAAGTCACAGATCAGGCTCATCTTCCTGGCACTCTTCCACCTCATGATGAAAGAGTTTAGGTAGCTAAATTGGCAGTAAAGTTTTTACCTTTACTTACATCATTAGGTTTTTCTGCTTAGCTTCTTAAGCTGGCCCAACATGGAAAAGTAAAGCAAGAAAGCCAACGAACAGAACTTTCAAGTATGCTTAACCAAGGAAGAAAGTGGACAGAGACAGTCTCTTGTGATCCAATTTAGGCTGCTGTCAAAAAGCCATGTCATATTCCCCTGCAATACCCAAAGAGGTAGGGGTTGCAATGGCAAGGGCTACAAGTCCATCTGCAGCTCTAGCTTAATTCCTCTCTGTCTCATAAACCATCTTTGAAGGAGGAAACTACTGTAACTCTTGTAGCATGCTCATGAGGTAATTGCCAATGCATGTAACGTCACAAGGCACTCCAAAACTATGGTAAAGAAAAGTCTCCAAAGTAGGTCAACAAAAAATGCACAAATGGGTTTTCCCCTTCTTTGTTCCTTCAATATAGTAAATAAATACATGAATAAATAAAGATTCCACATTCTCCTCACATCATTCACTCCAGAAGTACAGCCCTAACATTTCTCAGAATATAGATCACTGTCAGCTCCAAAAATTTTTAACAAAATATGAATCATCCTAACATAATATTTTTTAACTTAACAAAATTCAATATGGTTTTAAGTTCCATCTGTAGTTCATTTACCATGGCCTTATTCCCTGGTTAAGGAACCACTGACCTAGAAAACTCTCATTGAAGAAGAAGAAAAATTAACAAACTTCAGTAAATTTTCATATAATCTAGTGATGAAGTCAAAATACCTTCTTTTTCAGATTTAAAACTGATGTCTTGTTTTATTATCTTGTTAGCCTCCATCCCTGCCGTTAAGCGTAATGTTAAAGCAAATCTTGGTATATCCCAAGATACTACTGCAGAGGTAGTAGGCCGCAAAATTTTCCCGAGTTTTAATGGTGTTATAATCCATTAAGAAAAATTCAAACACTCTATTCAAGTCATATATGCATGTGGATGCATGCACACACAGGGAGAAGAACCAGTACAAACAGTGGGTACACATCAACCAACAAAGCTTTACTGGGGTACATTTATTATCACATTGAATAGAGATTTCATCAAACATTCATGGCAGCTCTATACCTCTACAAATTATGGTTACAGGTAGCTCACTGGAGACTCTAGAACACTTGTTCTGGCAGATAAAACAATTGCCTTTTCTGCTGTAAGTTTAAAAACAAACAAACAAACAAAACCCCAAACCCTGGACAAAAAACCCAGACCATTAAGACCAGAATGTACTCATCATAATCTAAGATGACCTTCTACACAACTTTTTTAGAATTTCATCCAGTAATTCCTCACCAAGCCTTCACCAATGTATGGAATACCCCACAAAAAGTTCTAATCATTTAAAAGCCTTCAAAGACCAAGAAACCATGACACTATTTCGTCAAGTGGAATGGCTTGTCAATCAACAT